>NC_088307.1:2210730-2463630 GCF_032854445.1 Liolophura sinensis
TCTTAGCCAAATGGCAGGGTCTCTGACTAGAAGTTGAGCAGCCATGACTATGGCATATCCTAATATTTCTCAACCAACTAGACGTCCGTCTAAACTACTTCGGGCCATGGCCAATCCCCCAGTACACAAGTAAGTTAACATTAATTTAGGTTAAGGAATTCTTCTTTGTGATAAGAGTAAGGTGTGATGATGGTTTGATCCCAGGTCTCCCAACGGTGTACCCATCAAGTCATCTCCTATAAAAGGGTCATGGCAAAAGAAGAACGTAAAGATAACCTTGTTTGTGGCCATAAAATCTGGTTGTTATGATGGGATGGTTCAAATATGTTATGTCATTCAAATGATGTAATATAAGGTTAGAAGGAAAGAATTTACAAATGGAAATGTGATTTGGTCCCATAAGCCCCACCCCCTTCCCGGCTTGCTACTCGCAATATTGCAGAGAGGAAGAATTCCCTTTTCAAATGTCGTTCTAACAGGATATTATGTAGAGGGGACCTCCGTGGCCTCTATGGTTACTGTGGATCAGTGACCCAGGAGCCTCTCACCAAAGCAGTCGCTGTGAGGTAGTTCACCTCATGCCGGCTTGCTCCCTGGTGTACGTGGGAAGGTGTTCCAGCAACCTGAGGATGGTTGTGGGTTTCTCTACCCCTCTTTTAAAACTGTGCGTAACAGTGTCTATATATTCAGATTTTGTCCATGCATCTCTTCACAAACTACTGTGCAGATTTTAATGAAACTTACCAATCATCTGGACTTGAGCATGCGTAAATTTAATCGCAAGTTATTGTCATCATTACCTCCATGTGGGACTTTGCATAATAGTACTTTACTATGTATTCAGAGTTTTTCAGTGCAACTCTTCCTAAATCACTGAACCTATTTTCATGAAACTTAGCACACGTCTTCCCTGCAATCTAAATGTTTTTTTCATAATTACTCCCGTTCAGGCAGTTAGTGCAATAATGGATTTCATGTACGCTGTATTCTCTTCTGATGGCTACATTTCTACCTTCAAACTGGATATATTAGTAGTGCAATCATTGCACATCATTAATGGCCCATGAAACAGTCTATATGGAGCCAAACTAAGCAACATGACATCCTATCATTTCCTTTAAGGTTTTCTTTCTTTCACTTGTGGAAATGTTGGGTGTTGGAAGGAGGGTATTTTGGACATGTGATTCTAGTTTTGTTTATGATGTCTCTTTGATGGCTTTGTAGTGACCAGTACCGGTATTTGTCTGTTCTAGTTACTGGCTCGCCTTGGAGCTCGTCCATCTCTAAGCGGTTTGGAATCCGCACTTTTTGGATCAGAACCTGTGTCTGGCAGCGTTTATGAATTTTATGGAGGAGAAGGCACAGGTAAAACCGAGATGACATTACACCTGACTGCTAAATGTATCCTCCCTGAAAGCTGGCATGATGTACCCCTGGGTGGGAAAGACACAGGTGTCATCGTTGTGGATACAGAGTATAAATTCCCTGTATTTCGATTGGCTGTTATTTTGGAGCACCGGATTAAGGCAGCCATGGAAAAATCCAGTATAGTGGCGTCAGCTGCAGCAAAAGAAGAAACTAAAAGTAAAAGTTTTGGGTGCACGGAGAATGGAAATACCAATTTGGGGCAAAATGTCGATGCTTTTTCAGAGGAAGACATTGAAAGATTCATTCAAAACTGTTTGAGAAATTTACACATACTACAGTGTGGCAGCAGTTTTCAGTTTCTCATGTCAATGTGTTCGCTAGAGAGTTTGATATCAAACAACCCCAATATATCCATGATAGTAATTGATACAATCTCGGCGTATTACTGGGTTGAAAAGTGCCAGGTACCTGACGGTCAACAAGCCATGGATTCCGTGATGAAACCCATCATCTCTGTCCTGTCAGATTATGTGAGGGACTACAACACGGTGGTGTTGTGTGTAAAATCTGCTTTGTGCGTCCACAGAAGCAGTCAAAAGTCCGGACAAAGAAGCAAGGGAGATAACTCTCCTCACCCTGACTCCTCCGTGCAAAGTGCTTCCAGTCTGTCCAGAGAGTTGAATGCATCAGACCACTTTGAATTCTTGGGAAAACTGTGGAATAAATTTGTGACTAAGAGGTTCACTTTTACCCAGTCTGCTGTCAGTACTGGACAGGATTTCTCTGTGACTGCCAGTAAGGAGGGACAAACCACAAAAGTTAAATTTAAAATTTTTGATTCTGGCATCTATTTCATACCGTGATCGTCTTTGCGCTTTGTAATTCATTGCACTTTATAATTCATTGAAAGAACCATCTTTATCAGAAAATTTTCACATCATGATCTTATTGATCTTATTTTGATAAAATCCAAGCTTTATATTAAGTGAATTAGTATGTGTAATTTGTCATTACAGGAAACATAAAGGAAATAAAACATATGTTTATAAGTTTTCACGGTGTCTTGTTTTTGAACATATTAAGCTCTCTTGGAGTCTCTTCAGCATAAATTGTCAGATTTTGAAATCAGGCTGTCTCAGTGCTAGTTTTTTTGTTTTTGATGCTTTCATACATGTATGTCATTATATGAACTCGTGAAAAATTAACAACCATACTAACAGACCTGGATTCATTACCAAGTGATCTTTCTGTTGGAGGGAGCGATATATGGTTGAGATGGATTCTTGGGTGCAGATTGATGGGTGGTAGGTGGGTGAGTGGTTGATATTTTTTAGGAACTGTCAGGTACCTCAAGTACGTATACTACAATCTTTAAGTCGCTGTTGTTTTCCCCACACCTACCAAACCCGCTGACATCATTTGGCGAGAGAATTATTATATTAGATTGTTTTTTACCACTATCCTCAAGAATATTTCAGCCGTAAGTGGGAAGGTCTGCCAGCAACCGGCGAATGGTCGTGGGTTTCCCCCGGGCTCTGCCTGGTTTCCTCCCACCATATTGCTGACCTCCATCATATAAGTGAAATATTCTTGAGTATGACGTAAAACACCAATCAAATAAATCAAGAATATTTCCTTTACATATATGTAGACAACTTCGGTGGACTACTAGTTTGAGTGCCTGCCTCGAAGTCGGGATCTAACCCAGGTGGAGTCAAACCAAAGACAGGTGGTACTTGCTGCTGCCTCGCTTGGTGCAAGGCCACAAAAAGACACTATATGTACATACATCTGACTCCTCGTCATATGACCGAAAAATTAAGTACGACCTTAAATCCCACACATACATACATAATATACAACAGTTTTATGGGTGGAGGAAAACTCAATAAACCACCGACCTTTGGCAAGTTACTGGTGACCATTTTCACGCTTGACATACGTATAAGTACACCATATTGCTGGAAGACTGGTCATATCCTGTCATCATCTAAAAATGTGTACAGTTTCAAATTTTTTTGTTTTTTATCAGTTCAGTGTTCAAAATACAATCTATACTTGGCAATGGTTATAAGTATACATGACAGAAGTACATGTAAACCTACAAAACAGTCATGAATCTGACATTATACATAGCTTTACAGACCAGATTTTGGTACTGGAATAAAATATCTTTTCCATTTTATTACAATTTTTATTTACCCTAAGACGTGTAGATAATATCAGATAAGCTATTTTATTCAGTCTGTTACGTATACTTAGTACTATTTCGCGAAAAGATTTCATAAACTAGAGTTTGAGGTGATATATGCCTTTACACAAATGCTAAAAGTTACCCCGTCCCTGTGAGTTTGACACTGAATTTTACTTTGTTTTCTGGTGAAAAGGCCTCACGACCATGAAGAAATAAATGTACATAGTGATCAGGGTCCATGCAGCACAATAATGGATTCCCTGACCATTTCAGATAAAATTCCAAGAACTTTCCCAGTTTAGGTTTACCGATTCTCAGCACCGCACAGAGCCTCCCACTGTTTGGTGGACATTTGACCATTTGGCTATTCCTGACAACAAAGTTCACTCGCAAAAGCCAGGGTAAACAACACCCAATGCTTTACTATTCCCCTTTCACGTATGAATCTTACTGTGCGTACGCTCTTGATAAAATAATGTGTAACAACAAACAAATTCAAATAACCTACAGAAAATAATACCTTTATTGACTATGATGTTAACAGGACTTTACCCTGATCTAGGGCCTAATGCCTCACCACCATGTCCCATATGTCATAACAAGGCACAAAATATACAAATTCAACAACAATGATAATATTGCACTGTGAAGAAAATAATTCATTCAATGTTAGTCAATGTACTAGACAATTAAAATATATCATCAACAATCTCATTATATAATCATAACTGAACAAACATATTTTAGATCTGATAAAACAATTATGTGTTATAGGTAACTGAATGCATTAGAAAATGAGACAAGAAAAAAATCAGAATAAATGTTTCAAGGGAATCAAATTTGCATTTTTCAACACAGGTGAAAAGCAAACCATTTAGTGGTTTACACTGTCGGTACACATTTACACATGTAACATAAGAATACTATGCAATTCGCATTTAAAATTGACCCAAACATAACTGTACATTCAGTGGAAGACCTGTTCTGTTGAGTTTGCACTGATTCAATACAAACAGAAAAATTAATACTATATTATTATTATATTACACTGAACTGGTTCTTAACCAATCCACTTAACAAATCTATTTACAAAAAACACCAGTTGTAAAGGGAAATAACTCAGTTTGACGTCATCCATGATCTGGAATTTATCCGTCAATTTATAACAGTAAATTATTTTTTCCTATCACAGCAGGTAACACAACTACAACTTTTCAGCCAAAGAGCTGACATTTCATCAAATAACAGTACAAATGAAGTTAAAACTGTCAAATAAATTCACTTCTGTAAATTACATCAACACACAAACATTCAACAAGACTTGACAGATCAACACACACAAAAAAAACATCCAACTAGATCAAGCTATGCAGTTACAGTATGCTACAGTATGCAGTATCTAGTAATAAAAAGGTAATATGCAAACATGTTGTCATACAAGGGTGTTCTGAGAAAAATACAACTTTCACAAAATAGCCTTCCCTGGATTTGGGATTAAGGTTAAATTACAATGAAATTTACAAACTGCAACTTTATACATGTTACAGCTGTGTACAATTACCAAAGTGGGTTTAACACAGCTACAGATCTAACAAATTAGTTGGGATAAGAAATTTTCATGTGTATATACGTTCAGAAAACTTTCAAGGCACAAATAATCTGGTATAATATATTAGACATTTTTTGTTTGTATGTTACTGTAGTATACACTATTAAATTTAAACATATATATACATAATTGTTAAGGCAAGTGTTTAATAAAACACATATAAGGCACTGGAATGCAACTGTATTACTATTGAAAATACTTGTACATTTTCCATGTCAAAAATACACATACATTTTCCATGTCAAACAAACACATACCTTTTTCATTTCAAACATACACATACATTTTCCATGTCAAAAATACACATGCACTTTCCATGTCAAAAATACACATACATTTTCCATGTCAAAAATACACATACATTTTCCATGTCAAAAATACATGGACATTTTGAGGGAAAGAGCATAACCATTTCCCTCCAAAATAGACTACTATCTATTTTGGCAATACCAAATTTTCATCTGCCAATATGAATGGCAACAAAAATTGTCAAATCTGAGAATAAGTAGCAGAAAAGCTCGCATCAGTTCTTTACAGTCAGATTCACGCTCCAACGAGATTCTGCTGTAATTTGTCCCATGAAGGGCAGCCAAAATGATCATGTAAGTGTGAGTGTGCCATGGATAACAGACTTCTGTAGAAAACAGCCCGTTATTCTCCATAAACTATTGCAAATTTGCCCTAAAACATAGCAACAGCTGTACAAAAATGCTCTGTTCACAGACTGCCCAGAAGTCCAGAACACGTGTGTCCTCCTTTACTGGCTAGATCTTCCTTTTGGCAACAATTGGTGACAATCAATGTTCATTTCCAAGGAAAGCCTTCTCAAATGAGAGGTGTGAATCATGACAACGGCAAAAGCATTTGTCAGCTGCCATGTCCTGGTATTAGGTAAACGCAGCGACCACCTTTCACTAAACCTGGACATGGTCTTCTCTCCACATCTATTGGTATTTCAAGTCACAATACATCTGACCCACCCAAGGGGGACAACTCTGTCATCGAAGGCCCTCCAGCTTCCCCAAGTGTCCCTCAGATGTTGTTCAGGGCAACCACTGAGCTGCTACTTGTTCTACTCTCACTACTCGACTGAGAGGAAGACACGCTATTGCGCATGTATGTCGGCAGCTTGGCCTTGTTTGTTGTCTGGCAAATCTCATAGATTGGTTCATTTGTCCAAATTTTCTGAAAGATAAGTTAATGTTGCAATATAGAAAAAAAATACAGTATACTGTATATGATATATATATATATATATATATATATATATATATATACATAAACTGTCAATACCAACGATGCTGCTAGTGATTAAAGATTTTATGGCACAGCGTAACATATCAGATCAAAGTTGATCATTTTTTGCTCTTTAATCACAAAATTTGAAACGTCCCATCAGACTGGCGCGTTGTCACCTAAACTGTCCATTCCACTTTTACTTACTCATTATTAATTACAAGTCACATATGATGTTATGCAATATTCAGAATGTAATTTTTCTCAGAACAACAAAGCACTCCAATAATAAGATTTGGGGGTTTGATTTGGAAATCAACAAACAAGTAGTAACACAGGTAAGATGGCATCTTCCCACAAAGCCTACCTCATTGCCATCCTTCCTCCATCTGAGCACAGCTTCATCATCACCATGGCAACCAGCACAGCTCACTATCACTGTTTCCTGTTTCACACTGAAATAGCAAAGGAGAATTTCTGCAGTTGAAAGTTTCCTTTTTTCACCTGTAACTGATGCTTTAAGTCAGGTGGATTGACTGGAATCTGACAAAGGACACGCCTTTATTTTTAGGCCTATAAACCAGCTCACAAGTGTTGCGTCAGTGACACCTTCTACAACGTTCAATTATTATCACTGGTTAGTAAACCATAGTTAGTTAGTAGTGATAGTTAGTAACTTTGCCCTTAACAAAACTTTCTCCACAAGTTGAGACTATTTATTAACCACATTACTTCATCTAACAATTTAAATGGTATAGCTTTCCAATGCAATTTTCAATTTTCTTTTTTTTTTTTTTTTTTTTTCATTGTTATCAAAGATTTGATAGATTCTGGGGTGTATGTCAACAAAAAAGACCTCACTATGTCTTCATGGGAAAATAAACAGCATATAACCTACCAATTTTTCACATGACACTCCCCACCCCCCACTCCGTCAAAAAAAAAAAAGAAAAACAGAACATGAGACAAACCTTGTGGGGAGAAGACATTTCACTGGCTTGTCTGAGATCTTGACCTTGGCCTGTAATACAAGGTCGAAGGCGTAGAGCTGTGCTTCTGTCAGGCTGCAGAGTGAGGTAGAGCTGGAGTTATGGCTGATCTGGACTCTCCCTACCCCCAGCTGACCCTTAGCCTCTGAGGATTCACACTCCTTGTGTGATGACATGTCCTCCAAACTGGACAGGCCCACAGAATCCATGTGGGTGTCCGAGCTGGACACCCTCTTAAATGCTGACATTTCCAGGAACTGATTTGTCTTGTGCGAAGCAATGATGATGGGTGGAGTGGTTGCCATAGCGATTTTCTCACTGGGTTTGGTGTAGAGTTGCGACATGCTGCAGGAGTTGTCTCCCCTGAGGCTGCTCTTCAGCTGATCCAGAGAAGAGTCGCTGGGGTACCAATTCGACATCAGCGAACTTCTTCTCTCCGAAAATGAAGATGAGCTGACTGTGGAGTCAATGGAAACTTTCATGTCGGAGAAGTCAAGGCGATACTGAACCTCTGACGTCAGCTTTTTGGAGCGCTTTCTTATCTTCAAAGGTCGGCTTCTCAGTTTGTCCTTGGATTGGCCCGGTGACCTTGGACGCGATGTTTCGTTCACAGTCAGCTCGGAAGGCTTCTCAGCTGGTTTGTCGTTATTGGACGCTGCCTCATTCATGGCCTCGTAAAAAACTTCATCTTCGAATATATCTTCACTGTTACCTGTACAGCTGACAAAATCGTTTGAGCTGCTGTCAACAGTGATTTCAGACACGTCTTTTACGTTGTCATTTTTATCTTCACAAGTGCGGAAGGACTCGTTTGATGTCACGCTTGCAAACAGACTGTTCTCTTCAGAAGTGCTCCCTCCAGTCTCCTTTTCACTAACCACATGTTCTCCATTAATGTTTATCTTGGGGATATTATTGTTGTTGTTGTTCAGATTGTCATCCACAACATTTGCATTTGGGTTGTTTTCCTGTGGTACGATGCAAGTATCACTGCCATTTTCTTGGCAGATGTACTTTCCATGAACGGTCGTCTTCACGACTTCAGCTGTCTCACCCTTCAAGCCACTGTCATTGATGTTGTCCTGGCGCTCAAGGTCGTTCTTGTTGAACAAGGTCAGGCCATCTGCTGTAGGTGTGGAAGGAGATGGACAGTCTTGGGTTACGAAATCCTGAGCCAGAAGCAGTTCTCTCCCTTCTTCCACAATCCTGGTCTCAGCCCTCAAAACCTGACCTTGTTCACTGTCGGAATTATCTCCCTTGCTCTGTACTGAACTGTCATGCATCGAAATGGAATTTGAAATTTCACTACAGGCAAGAGAGCTTGGATAAGAGATTGTATCAAAGTCCCTTAAGACATCAGTCCTCGGACTGGAACACTCCAAATTTGGCTCCCATGCCAAATTTTCATCCATGCTTGTTATCTCCCTTTGGTACAATGGCATCTCCAGTCTTTCAAAATACTCCTTGACTTTGTCCTTGGCATCATTCACAGAGTTCAAAGAAACAGAGGAGTGAGGCTCTCTAGGATTGGAGATGTAAAATGGTGAGCTGGAGCGACTCTCGCTGCATTGTGATCCGTCTGGCGAGGATTTTGTGGGAAGCCTCTCTACCACTTCAAAGGTGATAAGAACACCATCACCAGTGCCTACCATGACTGTGTTACCATGGGAATAGATGGATGTTATGCGAGCCTTGTTGAAGTAGGAGTCATCCTCCTGTAGAAAATAAATGACGCTTATTTTTTTTACTCGCTGTTTTATGCCACACATCTAAGAAAAATGGAATGTATAAACCATAAAATTATTCTTATACATATTTTTACTTGACAGCCATACACCATACTCCATAGGTTTTCATTCACTGAATAGCGTTCAAGTTTACATAATGGAGGAAAATCTCACGCTTTGCCACATATCTGATAAAGCTCTGGACTATAAACTGCAGCTCAACAAGCAAGACCAGGACTTGAGCTTACAACCTCAATGAGGTCATGACCTCAAATCCTGCGGTCAGGCACTCAAACCTTGCTCTCACAGGTTTAATTTTGTCACAAGATTTCTCAGGCACCTCACGGAGATTTACGTTGTGAAAGTGAAATGTTCTTGAGTAAGGTGTCAAACGCCAATGGTAACAAATACATGAAATTCACAAAAAGCAAACGACCAGCCTTAGTAACAGGCACTGCAGGAAGGAGGTGACCCGAGAAGAGACAAATCAACAAGATGTACTGGTGATCTCTTGTTCCCCGAGAGAATAAGTGAGTGAGTGAGTGAGTACTTGGGGTTTAACGTCGTACTTAACAATTTTTCAGTCATATGTTGACGAAGGAATCCTTATAGTGCATGTAAGGTGCCTCCTTGTTACAGGACGGATTTCCAACGCTCTTTTATCTAGAGCTGCTTCGCTGAGATGCCTTACTGAAGGCAAGTAAGGGGCCCCACCCAAACCATTATACTCCCAAAGGGGACTGAGAGAATAAGTGAAATTAAACCAGTAATTCACAACAAAGCAAGCTTTGACCTTAGACTTTTATCAGGAGGAAACAACCCAACGCCACTGATTTACAACAATGGATTTCTTAGGAAGGAAAAAGGTTAAGCTAGGAACTTACAATAAGGTAAGTCACTCTTTTCCTAACAACCTTCATGTTTGACCTTCACAAATCTTTCTCAAGAGGGAAAAAAGTGAGGCCAATGGTTAACAATAAGGGGAAATGTCTTTCCACAATTTTCTGCTTTGATCTTGATTGACCTTTCTCAGAAAGGAACAAAGTGAAGCCACTGATTTACAATAAAGTAGTTTCTTTCTATTGACTTTCAACTTTGACCTTGACTGACCTTTCTCAGGTTGGGGTATCTGCCTGCACGAGTGTCGTACAGCATCTTACAAGAGAGGCCCTTGGTATCCCACAATTCCAAGATGGAGGATCCTTTGAGGGAGATCCACATGCCAAACTCCCCAGGTACCAGACTGAGGACTTGATCATATGGATTGGCGGATACTGTGAAGTTGTCCATCGGATCCAGAGTTCTGTGGTAAATTAGAAGAAGAGTTTGTACCACATGGTGTGAGTTTGTACCACATGGTGTTTCATACAGAGAAACATAACGGCTTAATAATTCTATCAAAAATATATAGAGATACGCTTAGGTGATACAAGTTTCATTTTGTGTTTTTACTGGTGAGGTGACCTTAAATCTAGTAATGGAGTGAACATAAAATAAAAAATCCATCTTTTTATGTTACTTAATCTTGAAAACGTTCACATTTTTCAGGTTTTCTGATCATGTAAATATGTCCTCTACAGGGAAATTTGATGGAAGGGTCCACATTTCTCACGAACAAGATGGCTTTTCAGTTTTCACATTCATTCTGCTCATAAGACATCAAGTTTGACTCGGTGTGTGCTGAGTGACAAATAAAATACAACTTCCTCGACAACTTCTGTAACAACATCTGCAGGATTAACTGACAACATTGTCAACAGTTTAAGGAGACAAACTAAGCAGGTCATATTGACTTCAAACCAATCTAAGGGACTCTTCCACTTCTCACCTGGCATGCAGAACGTACACCATGTTCCCTGAGGCACACCACAGCTGGTCGTTGAGCAATGACATGGATGTCACAGATGATTTTCCCACAGGTACGTAGAACACATCCAACTTGGGCAGGCTAGAGCCTACATTCTGTAAACAAGACCATATGTTCCAACATCACCCGATATCACCCAGCATTGGAATAAATTTATTATTGTAATGACCTCGTTTGTGAAATGCACTAGTTTGGCATTGCAAAAGCCCTCATTCTTCGCTGCATGGAAGCGTTCTGACAAGGACAAAGTTGTGATTTTACAAGGACGTTTTGTGGACAAACTTGTGGCAGTACAGTTACTTTTGTATTGCGAGAGAAGAGTGGCCAATCCAGCTTGGACCTGAGTGGTCAATCCAGCTTGGACCTGACATTCCATAAGAAAAGATATACCATTTATCCGTGACTAGTTTTTACAATAATCTTTAATAAATAATATATATAACAATGTAAAAGTATACATATTGTATGGTGTAAGTTTCTCTGTTATGACTGACCTCCAGCACTGCCAAGGTTCCATCGGCCAGAGCTGCAAACACTCTACATTGCTTACCATCCTTCAGGACACACAACGACAACACAGCATCATGAAGCTGTAACTCCCACTTCTGCTCCCTGATGACAATATCAACAAAACCATTAACTTACATGAACTTTTACATTCATATTAATTACATGCATAAACTTCCTTTGGGTTTAAACCTGACTTTTCAACAATAGTTTGGTTGCATCATGATGCTCATGTAGAAAACCAGTCACAATATCATTTCTTGTTCTACCTGACTGGAATGCTTAAGGTACCACTGATCATAATACACTGACACCAGACTTCTGACCTCAGTTCCCCTGAGTTGTAATGTATTGGCACCTGAGTCTGACCAGTAGTTGTCTTTGACCCATTAGCAACACACCAAGCAAGGCTGTGTTTGAGTGTCACAAAAACATGGGTGGCATTATCTGGTTTATGGGGGAGTAAACTGACAGGCCCATCGATGGGTTTTCCTCTGTTTTGGTATCTTTGTCATGCAGAATTTCCATGGAACTGGACACATAACATGATCATGTCACTGACAGTCGTGGCCTGCTACTGTAATACTGGCTGAGGGTCCAATCAACTCTCTCACATAACAACCGCTTGATATCTCCCTGCCTGCACACCTGATATTACACAATGTGCACACCTGATATCACCTGAAAGACACCCCTGACATCACCCAACAGGCACACTTGACTCCATCCGAAAGGCTCACCTGACTCCACCCAAAAGGCACACCTGATATCACCCAACAGGCACTCCTGACTTCACCCGAGGGGCACACCTGATATCACCCAACAGACACACCTGACATCACACAATATGCACACCTGACATCACCCAACAGGCACTCTTGATATCACCCACAGACACACCTGATATCATCCAACAAGCACACCTGACATCATCCAACAAGCACACCTAATATCACCCGACAGGCACACCCTACAGACATACCTGACATCACATAATATGCACACCTGACATCACCCAACACACCTGATATCACCCAACAGGCACACCTAACATCACCAAACAAGCACACGACATCACCAAACAGGCACACATGACACCACCCAACAGGCAAACCTGATTTCACCCAACAGGCACAAACGGTATCACCCAACAGGCACAACTGACATCATCCAACACACACCTAACATCACACAATATGCACACCTGACTTCACCCAAAATGCACCCCTGATATTACCCAACCGACACACCTGACAACACCAAAGACACACCTGACATCACACAATATGCACCCATGATATCACCCAACAGACACACCTTCATATTATACAATATGCACACCTGATATCACCCAACAGACACAACTGATATTACCCAACAGACACACCCGACATCACCCAATAGACAAACCTGATATCACCCAACAGACTCAACTGACATCACACAATATGCACCCCCGATATCACCCAACAGACACAACTGATATTACCCAACAGACACACCTGATATCACCCAACAGACACACCTGATATCACCCAACAGACTCACCTGACATCACAGAATATGCACCCCTGATATCACCCAACAGACACAACTGATATTACCCAACAGACACCTGATATCACCCAATAGACACACCTAATATCACCCAACAGACACAACTGATATTAGCCAACAGACACACCTGATATTAGCCAACAGACACACCTGATATCACCCAACAGACACAACTGATATTAGCCAACAGACACAACTGATATTAGCCAACAGACACACCTGATATCACCCAACAGACACAACTGATATCACCAACAGACACAACTGATATTACCCAATAGACACACCTGATATCATCCAATAGACACACCTGATATCAAGCAGTGTGCACACAGAATCATGATATTTTAACACTGTATAATAATAAATAAAAAAATAAAACATAACATTTTCTCACACATCATACCTGGAGCGGGTGTCGAAAGCTAACAGTGACCAGGCAACGGTTCCAATCAACATGATGTCTGTTCTCAGGGCTGTCATACACAACACCCGAGACTCGAACTGGGCAAAACAAGATAAGATGAAAATAAGGTAATAAGCACATACCGAAAATACAGCATCAGTTTATAATAAAATCACATCGGTGAAACACATACAAAACACAAAGATATATAAATGTTTCATCAGTAGTAAATCCATCAGTTATACAATGTATATCTATGTCCAACTTCATATTACAATGCCATAACTGGAGAGAGGAGCTTGAATCTCCTCAGTTAACTGATCAGATGCAAGATTTGTCTCCCTTCGCCTGGATGTGTTTGGGAGTTACCCCCCTTTAGTGTGACCACACATGAGTTCATTCCCTTTCAACATTAACCTTACAGCTAAGAAAAAATGAGATAATCATATTCGTTATAAAAGCTAACTTCAATAGGAGAAGACTGTTATCAGTGCAGCCTAGATTATCACTGCTTGTCCATCACGCTCGCCTATTAGTTGGGTAACAAGCCTCATTAGAGCCGCAAACATCAAAACTTTGATTTTAAAGAGTTCAGCTGATCTTAATAAAGATATTCATGTAATACTGCCTTTGTTCCAATTTTAATAAATTGTTTTCCAATGTTACTGCTTATTCCTTTCAGATTATAGAGGTCCATAATGAAGTACACAAACACCGGTACAGACACTCTGCAAATGAAAACCTGATACAGATATTCCAGTTCTAAATGATTACAGCAACTCATTAAACAAGGTATCCAGGAAACTTCAAGAAACAACTTCAAATTCACAGTTGGTGAAAATGTCAAAATTCTGATTCACTTCTCTTACCTTTAAATGGTCATAAAGATGACCCTTTTTTTTCGAGACATATTGCTGACCGTGATAAAAATTGTGCTGTTATTTTAAACATCATCTCATAAAGCTGAGGCTTCCAAATGTCTAGCGACATTTACCTGACTTTGAGTGAACAATCAAACGTTCAGTTCAACCATCAAACTCACTCAGGTCGCTATAGTTAGAAACATGGCCGATGTCCCCTGTTGTCTAGACGACAAATTACATGTATTACCAGGTAATTTCAATTCTGCCGTACAAAACACTGTGAATTACAAATACTTTATAGTACATAATTGTTACAAAGGAAGATTTTATTTGGTTTACTAGACTCAGTAAAGTCTTTCTCTTTCAATCTACCATACTGGTTACACCTTGTTCTCAGAGTGACATAACCATAGTTTACCTGTAAGGTTACAACTTGCCTAAAAAGCCAGGGTGTACATCATGTTCTCAGAGTAGTTCACTTTGCACACCTTGATCTCAACGAGATATAACCATGGTTTACCTGTAAGGTTACAACTTGCCTCCAAGGCCAGGTTGTACATCGTGTTCTCTAAGCAGTTCACTTTTGTACACTTTGTTCTCAGTGTGCCATATCCACAGTTTACCTGTAAGGTTACAACTTACCTCCAAGGCCAGGTTGTACATCATGTTCTCTGAGCAGTTCACTTTGCACACTTTGTTCTCAGCATGACATAACCACAAGTTACCTGTAATTTTACAACTTACCTCCAAGGCCAAGTTGTACATCAGGTTCTCTGAGCAGTTCACTTTTGCACACTTTGTTCTCAGTGTGACATAACCACAGTTTACCTGTAAGGTTACAACTTACCTCCAAGGCCAGGTTGTACATCATGTTCTCTAAGCAGTTCACTTTTGTACACTTTGTTCTCAGTGTGCCATATCCACAGTTTACCTGTAAGGTTACAACTTACCTCCAAGGCCAGGTTGTACATCATGTTCTCTGAGCAGTTCACTTTGCACACTTTGTTCTCAGCATGACATAACCACAAGTTACCTGTAAGGTTACAACTTACCTCCAAGGCCAGGCTGTACATCATGTTCTCTGAGCAGTTCACTTTTGCACACTTTGTTCTCAGTGTGACATAACCACAGTTTACCTGTAAGGTTACAACTTACCTCCAAGGCCAGGTTGTACATCATGTTCTCTAAGCAGTTCACTTTGCACACCTTGTTCTCAGTGTGCCATATCCACAGTTTACCTGTAAGGTTACAACTTACCTCCAAGGCCAGGTTGTACATCATGTTCTCTGAGCAGTTCACTTTGCACACCTTGGAGATGTTGTTTTCACTGTGACATAACCACAGTTTACCTGTTTGAAGAAACAAACAAAGATTAGACCATTTTAATGTGCTAGATGTACATGTTATGTGTCTCAGGTGGCTTTCAGAAATGATAAAGTTTTGAAATGTGGGTAAACTTAAGTGTAGTTCAACGTGAAAGATTTAAAACACTAGGTGCAATTTTTTTTCCATAAGAAGTCCACTGCATAGTTTTTCGTTTCATCTTGCCCTAGTTAAATGAATGGCCAATAACGAAGATCTAAAGTAAAAAATTTGACTGAATGGCCAACTGAATATTTTACTACATTTTTTGTTCACATTTGCCTTAAAGCCATGTTGGAAAATCACCCGGGCTGGTAGCAGAAGAAGTTCTATGACAGACAGAAATGACAGACTGTAGTCCAATGAAGTGTGAGTTCAAATCCAGTTTTAGCCAGGTTGTCAGGCACTGACACATATTACACTAACCAATCAAATGGGTAGAAAGCACAAATTCATAAAATTTCACTAGAACTGATCATGCAGTCATCGTGTTTAATCTTTTTCATTTTAAACGGTTGTACGCTCAGGCAGAACACGCAAGCCGTGTATAATCTGATGGATAAATCAGTGATAAACAAATCCAGGAAAACCTTGTCTTACCTTCATCATACTCTGCCACGCACTCAATCAACATCGCATTCTCCGAATCTGCTTTCTGCTCCAGTAGCTGAAGTTCAAAAACATTATAAAAATGACGTGTGAAAAAACATATTTTTTTGCTAGCCAATTTACTGCACACGGTGGCAAGTTTGTATAAAGACTCATATTGCAATTTCTTCATTTTTTCCGGCCTGAGTTAAATATTGTGCTTTACATTTCTTTAAGCTAAAAATGCTTCATATGAAATCACCTGGGCCTAATTTGATGTTAGTACTGTAAAGCTTCAAATGAGAAGAAAGAATCTTGTAAGGGGAGATAACTAATAATTCTCAAATCCTCTCCTATTTTCTGTAGTAGCGATTGGTGTAGCTCATTACTTAAACTGTTACCATTTGTTCCCGCTCAACGTAAGCTCTCCTGTGCCATTCTCGCTTCTTGTACTTGTCCTTCAAGACGTTCAGGTAACAAGCTTGTTTGATGCTGATGTCACGGCGGCTTGGGAAGGGAGCTAACTCCTCGAAGGCCGTCTAAAAATGTTAGTACATTCAATAAGATAATAAATGTTAATTATCTCCATAATGTAATCACCATATGTACTCTAACAGTTATTGGTCAATCTGGTTATTTGGAGAATAACTGATTCATTTATTTATTTGACTGGAGTTTTACATCGTACTCAAGAATATCTGACACATATTACATCGGAAGAATATATGAGCTGAAAGACTGGTCAGGGGAGTTTCAGCTGAGGATGTCTACACTGCTCTTCCTGCAAATGTCCCAATAACCTTTTAGCTCAACCACTATACACCTGTATTCATGAAATAAGGCAACTTTGTTCTATATCATTGAATAAGATCTTGACAGTTTTAGTTCTGAAGTGAATCATTTTCTTGTAAAAAGATATTTCCTTGACACAACCAAAAACACATAGCCCTATGTGTTTTGCTTAACTTTCCTTAACTTGAATCATGCATGGCTGTAAAAAGTTTACCCTTTGTGTTGCTATAAAACTTTGTTTAAACTCTTTAACATCAATGATTAAAATTTTTTTGACTCTCACATTTTGGTAAGGTTTTGTTTTCAATGTGACTTTTTCTGATTAAAAAAGTTTTCATCAATGCCTTAGATGTGTGCAACTAGATTAAAGACAAATGGTTAGTGTCAGCATGATCTTTTATAGCACGCAACCAAGATCTATTATTAAAAACACATGTCTAAAATATGGCGGACAAAAGTAAGTGTCTGCGGACAAAAGTAAGCGTCTGCCACATACTTTGATCAATCCATCGATGTCATAGGTGAGCTTAGCGCATGCCTTCAGGTGGCGCATGACGCTGATTGTGTCCGTCTTCTGCAGCAAATCATGCTGGTGGACCTTCAGGATTGCCAGCGAAAAGCGAAACAGCACTTTGGGCCCCTCCAGCAAAAAACAGTCCCATATCCTCAACAGTGTCTGCAAAACACAACATTTCAGAGCAATGAAAACTTTTTTCTGTTGCATGTATTTATTTATTTATTTGATGTGTGTTTTACGCCATACTCAAGAATATTTCGCTTATACGACGACGGCAAGCATTAAGATGGGAGGTAACTGGGCAGGGCCCCGGTGGAAACCCACGACCATCCACAACTTGCTGCTGTTGTATGACGACTGACAAAAATGTTTACTGTAATTCTTCAAGTTTTTCACATGTTTATTTAAGCATATTATGATGGCATTGTTCTGTATAGACTAATTAACTTATTCTTTCTATGATACCCTGAAATCAGCCAAACCAACCAACGTGAATGTGTCCAAAGGCAAGTTAAAAGCGACGATAAAGTATGCCGAGAGTTGCTCTTTCATGGGTAAAAAAGTTGAGGAATTAGGGTAAATGAAGTATAGGAAGTATTATAATTCTTAGCAGAAAAAACATATTATAAATAATTCAGTCTTCTGAGGTACAATTTCATAACCTGAGGAAACATTCCCATACTGATAGAAGCAGGTAATCCCTCAGATTTCAGCAGCCCTAATCCCTCAGATTTCAGCAGCCCTAATCCCTCAGATTTCAGCAGCCCTAATCCCTCAGATTTCAGCAGCCCAAACACATGATCTTGTTAGAAAGAATCCATGTAAACTGCAGATTGAAAAAAAAAAAAAAATGGAACAAGCCAGTTTTGAGCTTTCAAGATGAAATTTAAAACTTGAGCCCATAATCAGGGCGTCCTCTTACAAAATCATTATGAACATACGCCTGAACATATATTTAAAATGTGTAATATCTAATAATTCCATTATCATTCAGATTCCCCGGCCTTTCCCACCAGGAAAAAACTGATACAAGTCAGTTCAGAGCCTAAACCTTCCTACAAACTTCCTTGCCTATATAGAACACTTCCACAATAACCTCAACAACACTTCAACATTAACAAAAGCAAAGTTCTGCTGACTTTGAAAATCTACAAAGACATCTGTCAGTGACCGATAAGACACCACATTTGACCTGTTGTGGTTTTTATATTACTATTTAGTTACACACAAATTAATCAGGGCTGTCACAGACTGTGTTAACATACGCCGCATAAATCAGCTATTGTTTATACAGGCTGGAGTGTCCATGTACCCACCACCTCTTGTGCTCTAAGATCCTGCCTGCCAACTTCAGGTCTGAACACTGAGACCATCAATTCTGTCAAGATTTCCAGGATCTTAGCATCTGACCTGCTATATTACATGTACATTAAGTATTAACCAATGAGGTTGATTCCATAAAGGTATTTCTGACTTAACCTTATTCCTCAACCTTTTCGCATGTGAAAGAGCAACTTTCAACTCGATTTGTAACTCCATTTCAGTGACAAAACCACATTGGATGGTTTGGCCGCTTTCAGGCCTTCAAAGAGAAGTATAATTTTATTAAACAGTCTACAAAGAAGAAAACAGAAAATGGGTGAATAAACACTTTGCAACATGCGAAAAGGTTGAAGAATTACATTATACTGGCTTTAACTGGTTTATATTTCAAACCATGCAACAATGTAAGTGTCTGACGTACTGGTAGTCATGCTGCACTTAAAGCAAAGGTAAGATAAGGTAAAAGCACTTAAAATTCTGTGCTTCATATTTGGCCTGTTTCTGGAGATTCCATCGACTTTAGAGAGATGTTTTGAGGTTTATTTGAAGGTAGTTTGATATTCTACCAGGAAAATATACTCACCAAACAAACAAATAAACGGAGCAATTTTCATATTGTTTTCTCCCAGTATTAAATAATGTGTTAACTCAACAATCAGGGTGAGTATTCATTATCAGTTGTAGCCTCATTTTCCACTTCACGCTGATTTGAAGAAAACAAACCTATCATGAATGGTCATTTCAACATATCATTTCTTCATGTAAAAATGCAAATTTTTGGAGGAGCGAAAGTTTAGGTAATTTACCACACGTCTAATTAATGTACATTTGTTTAGCAAGACTACTGCACAGAATCAACTTTCATAACACAGAAACCCCCTAACGAATCTATACAACCACCAGGGCAGGAAATAATATACATTAGTTGGTTGATTACACCAATCCAAAAGAAAGTCACTTAGAGTAAATATTCTACTTAATTCTCACATACAAGTGTTTATATGTCAGATGTAATGCCCCAGGAAACATAAACGGGTGGACAAATGACTGACTCATCACAGAACTCTGGCTTTTCACTTCTCTCTAACTTGATGGTGTGTGTGTGTTGGGGTGGGAGTCGCAAAAAAAAAAACAACCAAAATTAATACAGCTCAGCTGAGACACAAGAAAAGATTTACCATGTTGTCTCTGAGTGGGATTTAGAAGTTTGTTTTGTGACCGAGTAGAAAAGAAAATGCTCAAGGATAACAATAACTTGTTCTTTTATTGGTGAGGATGTTTTATCTGACTTAGTTCACAGCGATTAAAATCAAACCCAAAATGTCATCCTCAATAAATGACACATTTGTTAACCATAAGTCATTTACTATGTAACTGGAGGCTCCTGCATCATTGTGCTGCACTGGCACCCTAACTGGAGGCTCCTGCATCATTGTGCTGCACTGGCACCCTAACTGGAGGCTCCTGCATCATTGTGCTGCACTGGCACCCTAACTGGAGGCTCCTGCATCATTGTGCTGCACTGGCACCCTAACTGGAGGCTCCTACATCATTTTCCTACACTGGCACACTAACTGGAGGCTCCTGCATCATTGTGCTGCACTGGCACCCTAACTGGAGGCTCCTGCATCATTGTGCTACACTGCCACCCTAACTGGAGGCTCCTGCATCATTGTGCTGCACTGGAACACTAACTGGAGGCTCCTGCATCATTTTTCTACACTGGCACACTAGCTGGAGGCCCCTGCATCGTTGTGCTACACTGCCACCCTAACTGGAGGCTCCTGCATCATTGTGCTGCACTGGCACACTAACTGGAGGCTCCTGCATCATTGTGCTGCACTGGCACCCTAACTGGAGGCTCCTGCATCATTGTGCTGCACTGGCACACTAACTGGAGGCTCCTGCATCATTGTGCTGCACTGGCACACTAGCTGGAGGCCCCTGCATCATTGTGCTACACTGCCACCCTAACTGGAGGCTCCTGCATCATTGTGCTGCACTGGCACCCTAACTGGAGGCTCCTGTATCATTGTGCTGCACTGGCACCCTAACTGGAGGCTCCTGCATCATTGTGCTGCACTGGCACCCTAACTGGAGGCTCCTGCATCATTGTGCTGCACTGGCACACTAACTGGAGGCTCCTGCATCATTGTGCTGCACTGGCACCCTAACTGGAGGCTCCTGCATCATTGTGCTGCACTGGCACACTAACCACCTTGGCCCACAATTAAATATTAAAGCAAGATTACAAAATTATTATCGTGAGTACATTAATAATATACACTGAGACTAATACTAAAAACTGAGTACAACCTCATGCTGCCTGGCTTTATTATACTTAACATTTCTGAGGTGTCTTCAGCATGGCCTACCAGTGATGTAGCACAATCTAGCTTGTAGAGAGCATTCAAACTATACTCAATCATCCGAAAAAAAAAGGGCAAAAACAGAAAAACAAAAGATCTGTACAGTAACGCCAGAAAACGCACAGCAATTTTGTTTCTGCCATAAAAGTACAACAGACATTTGCAGTTGCAACAGCAACACCAGTACTGGTTCCGGCCTAGTACTTCTATGTGCTCTGACTCTTCAAATTGCTTACATGTATAAACACAGGGTCATTGTTTGGGACACAAAACTGCTAGTATTCTTACATATAGTCAATAACCAACAATACTAATGTAACTGGGTAGAACATTCCAGAAGCTAGGGTATGCTACTGCGGAATATGAAGACAGGCTCCGTTGAAAGTTGAAATCATTACTCAACTTACTCTGAATGACCTAAAAATTAGACCTCAAAAGAGCATTTTAGAAGGCAAATAAATCTCATGAGATATTACCTCTAGTGGTAAAATTTACATTTACATAAGGATATCATCCTACCTCTTACAGGAAGAGTCTAAAATCAATAGCACTCTCAGAATCTGGAAAAGTGAGAGCAATTTAGCCAAGGAATCAGCCATGGGCAAAATATGTCAACTGCTTTCCTCAGATAACAAATTTATGTTACATATAGAATCAAAAAAAATGCTGTAGGCTTACGCCGAAGTTACAACAGAACTATGTTTGATACGACTGGTGTCAACCATCTTATTACAGTCAGACACTGGCCTTATGTTTGAGTGAAAAACAGAAACACCATTGTCAACAAGATGCTTATAACATAAAGTCTGTGTCAAATAACCACAAATATGTCTAGTAACCACAAATAATTGATTCTCGATAATGTTTCTTTATATTTGTTTTACCTATCCGGCAAACATGTCTCCTTCTCAAAACAAGATCCCACTCAGAGTTATGACAAATAGTTTCTGTGTTCAAATTACAGCAGATTTCTGTTTGAGAGGTGAAACAAAACAGCAAAACATGTGCGAACAAGTGAAAGCACTGTTACCAAAAAGTGTCATAACCGTACCGGAAGTGGTTATGTTCAGGACATGTTGCTCATTAAGTCAACATTCTACATGTACGAAACATTATTTCAGTTAATATCCGCTGACAAGAAACATTCCTCGCACACAACCACAATATGAAAGACTGACAAGAAACTAAGAAGAAATAAAAACATAATTTTTGTACTTCACTACTGCAAAATCATTGATAAATAATCCCCGAGGTACTTCAACTGAAGTTCAGTTATTTATCTGATTAATATTTCATGCTGTACTCAAGATCTCTTCCCTTGATTATGATAGCAGTCAGATTCTAACTGTCTTAAAGGCAAAGAAAACACTCCGCTGAAGTATAAGGCAGATGAAAGGCCATTCAATATTATTCAAATTTTTTTTCAACCCAGTAAAATGAAACTTTGGATTCTGTGGTGGACTTTTCCAGCCATTTTGGGACAACATCGCATCTAAGTTTCTGCCACTTTACACCCAGAAAAAATATGGATGTGACATCACTGATACACTGACGGTCGAAAAAATTCTAAAAAATTATTTCAATCAAACTATTTTCTGGGCACTGTTTAACCGTCTTTCATCTGATATATACTTCAATTTACTGTTTTCTTTGATCGTAAAAAAACTAAAGCTGAATTGGTGACATGCACCTGAGGAATTTTTTTTCCTTCCAGGTAGTGACAACTTAAAAAAAAAAAATTAATCAAATGTGCTTTATTAGATAAAGCTATTTTATTATAATTACTTATTACACATGCGTTTTGTTAAACTGCTATCATCACCCTTATTTTATACAGGAAAGTTTTTCATACAACTATACCTTTCATCGCCTTTAAGATGACAGAATTAAAATGACTCTTTGCATTTTGTCGCATTTTTTACCCTTGTATTTTAGTTTAAATGGCATTCATACAGTCCCATTATCCATGGCACCTGTACACATCCATGTACACGAAGACACTGTAACGAACTTGAATCACGAAACATATTAAATCACTAATTACCTGTCCGACTCATGTTTGATCACAAACAATGAACATCACTTCATGTAATTCCTTACCCGAGTGTGTGTCGTTTATCTCATGAAGAGAGCTGACAGTTCAATAAATTAAACCCATTTCTCAATCACCTGGCATTAAGATCACCTAGGTGTATGTTACATATACCTGCTCAGGTAACTCATTAAAGTAAACATACAGAGCAATCTCAGGTTCTGGTATTGATTGTTAGTATGATCATCACAATGGCCATTACGTTTCAACTGGGCATCTCTCTGACCTAGTGGTTAGTGCAGTGCAATGACCCAGGAACCTAGCAGCAATGCGGTCGCTGTGAGTTCAAATCCAACTCATGCTGGCTTTCTCTCCAGTCAAACGTTGGAAGCTCTGTCAGCAACCTGCAGATGTCTGGGTGTTTCCCCCAGTTTATGTCAGGTTTCCTCCCACCATAATGGTTGCTGCCGACATATAAGTGAAGTATTCCTGAGTACCCCATAAAACACCCATCCAATAAATAAATAAATATCACACTGAAATTACATGTAACGAATTTGAGCGACAATAACTACAAGTACTGGTATCAACTTATAGGAGAATACTGTGTATTTATTTATTTATTTGATTGGTGTTTTACGCCGTACTCAAGAATATTTCAATTATACAACAACAACCAGCATTAAGGTGGGAGGAAACCGGCCATGGCCCGAGGGAAACCAAGAAGGTTGTGTAAAGTAGCCAGTATGTAGGCTTTGACTGATTGGTGTTATCACTCATCATATGGATGGGGTAAAGCTGATGTGTGGAAGAAGCATGAATCCCCTGAGTATACCACTGACCGTTTGCCAATCCATTTCAAGCTTTAATTTAACATTACAATTCAAATTAAACTCAAATCTTAAAACTCAATTCAACTAAAACTGAAATCAAAATATTTGCATCAAACTGACAAAAGTTTCATCGCTGATTCTGTGCTATGGAGGTAAAACATCTCTCATCTTTGAGCACAAAGCTGCACATATTTTGTTAATAGCAATGTTTGGACTTCAAACCAAAATGGTTTTGTGGTTCAGGAAATGTCTTATACTTACCTAAAAGAAATTAAGATGAGACTGACAAGCTAAAGCAAACATTTTAATATGCAAGTTGAGATCAAAGTATAGTTTTAATTATTAAAATGTTGTTCTAACACCATAGTATCCATGTTTTTGGAGGCAATCAGTGGTGGGGGGTAAATCTGTTTGGAGACCTGGTCACTTATGTCAACAAAGAGGGTTAAGATCAAAGCTGTGTGACAAGTGACAAATCGCCGGGGGCATTATAAAATCTACCTTCATGGACAAACACATTTAAGCGGACTTTGTAACTGGTGACAAATCTTTAGCTTAAAGTTCACATCCGCACTATTAAAACTGTGTCATTTTCTTATCTACAGAACTACAGCAAAATGACATCCTTTTCATCTGCTGCGGCAACAATTCCTTCTCAGAGAACATACATTTATTTTAATTATTTGGCTTGTATTTTACCCCATACTCAAAAACCTCTCACTTTTACAACAGCGACCAGTGTTACGGTGAGGGTCTTGGAAAATATTCATGTACTTAAACCATCACTTAGCACATGCACGTCAGACAACAACTGCTAAAATTCTTCAATGTTTTAAAAGTTTTGCACAAGGTCATGCTGCCAAACTTTCCTTCCATTCATCGATCAACATGCCTCAGAGAACGTAAACATCTGAATTTACATATTCATGTTTACTGTACGTCCCTCAGAGAACGTACTGTATGTCCCTCAGAGAACGTAAACATCTGAATTTACGTATTCATGTTTACTGCATGTCCCTCAGTGAACGTAAACATCTGAATTTACGTATTCATGTGTACTGCATGTCCCTCAGTGAACGTAAACATCTGAATTTACGTATTCATGTGTACTGTATGTCCCTCAGAGAACGTACTGTATGTCCCTCAGAGAACGTAAACATCTGAATTTACGTATTCATGTTTACTGCATGTCCCTCAGAGAACGTACTGTATGTCCCTCAGAGAACGTAAACATCTGAATTTACGTATTCATGTTTACTGCATGTCCCTCAGTGAACGTAAACATCTGAATTTACGTATTCATGTGTACTGCACGTCCCTCAGAGAACGTAAACATTTGAATTTACATATTCATGTTTACTGCACGTCCCTCAGAGAACGTAAACATCTGAACTCACATATTCATGTTTACTGCACGTCCCTCAGAGAATGTAAACATCTGAACTCACATATTCATGTTTACTGCACGTCCCTCAGAGAACGTAAACATCTGAACTCACATATTCATGTTTACTGTACGTCCCTCAGAGAACGTAAACATCTGAACTCACATATTCATGTTTACTGTACGTCCCTCAGAGAACATAAACATCTGAACTCACATATTCATGTTTACTGTACGTCCCTCAGAGAACGTAAACATCTGAACTCACATATTCATGTTTACTGTACGTCCCTCAGAGAACATAAACATCTGAACTCACATATTCATGTTTACTGTACGCACCCTCTTTAATTCTTATGTGATTAAATCAAGCTGGTTTTTATTGGTTATGACTGAGCTACACTGTTAAATGGAAAGACTTTCCAAATACATATTCTAATTAGGCAAATGTTATTCTGTGTGCATGAAAAGTAAAAGCAAGAAATATATGGATACATCTGAAACACCTGTAACACCTGTAACACATCGTCATTATTGATGAAACAGACTTGGCTGTATTCAGGGTTATTCCAGCACATATAACTGACTACACTGGCCAAAATACAGTTATCTACCCACTCAACAGTCTTTACCCCCTCCCCCCCCCCCCCCCCACCACCACCAACAACAACCCCACCCCTGCCCACAAAACACACCTAGAAATAAAAAGAAAGAAAAAAACAGATAATGATCTACCTAGATAACATATAATGTATACTGAGGAGTTGTTCTCTGTGTGCAGGAAAACAAGCTCTGCAAAGTTTAAAAGGACACACCCTGTCCTTTGGCTGCTTTTGTTTTGTTTCTTCCCCAAACTGTATTGAATCATCAGAGTCAGTGTTACTTCACTTTGTTTTGACAAGAATATTTTTTGGTGGTCATTGATAACTGCGTGCATGACCCTAGAACAGGTCAAGTACAATCCTTTTCCAGCTGGGGTAAAAAAAAACTGGTGCAGAATTTATAGAAAACGGGCAGTGCTATGAATTCTTTTTTGATTCTATTTATAAAAAAGCAACTTATTTTAACAGATGTTTAAATAACCACTACTTTAAACTTTTTGGCGTTTATTTTAAAAATTGTGACAACACATCTTCACATCACTGGGGAACTCGGTTGTTTCTAGAGTTCGTGAAGATAACAAGTTTTTCCAGCTTTTGAACATTGTTTTGTGGCAATTGTCTCAAATATTTTTTCCTTTTTGAGTGATTACTCGTTGAATTAAATTCACCAAAGTGATGGAGATAAAAGCTTAAGATGCAGAGGACGCACAAAGGATGTCATCACCTGTCAACTAATTCATTTATCTTTAATCCTTGACATTCTGTGGCTTACCTGTGACAACAATTTATCACCTGTCTCATAAAATTAAGACATTAAGATTTAAGACAGAATTTTACAAAGGCTTTTGTAGTAACCTTCCATATTTAATTTTGTAAACGAAGGGTTGATTGGAGGGTTCTATGAATCATTGTCAGGATAAAAAGGACAGGGGTGGGGGTGGGGGGGTGGTGGGGGGGGCTAATTCAACAAGTTAATCAGAATAAAGGTGAGAATTTCTTGAAATAAGTCCATTAATGTTTTAAGGGTGGCCATGAGCCAAAAGACACAATACCTTACACAGTTGGTTAAATTAAGGGAAATACACAGGTATGTAATGTTAGAAAATAAGGATATCAGCACTTCCTCCTGGACTGTCATGCACTTATTGTAAACCCTTTACTGTAAATCTTCAACCCTTTCTACCTTTAAAGCATATTTCACAGGGGAATTTATGCATACGATTACAATGAAAATTGTTTGTGCCACTACAAATGCAAGCTTCATAAAACTGTGCAAATTATTTCTCTACATCCCGTAGTTTTCTCAGAATATTTCAAAAATATCGGTCGCAGTGGTGGTTGGAAAGGCTGAAGAATTGGGGTACCTTTTTGTCACTTCATATTATGAATCTACAGTATTTACAATTAAATCACACCAGCTGAGTGACATGTCCCTACTGCCAGAAGACAAACTGACAACTTTTCAGTAACTTTCAAGCATCTTACAGTTTACATGCAAGTACATATATAATGTCACATGGCCATTAATGAATACCGTGTCTGAAGAACTTATTTTATCAAACAGTCGAAGGGTTCATAATTAAACCACCGCCTCTTGAAACATACACAGATGCAGGATTTCAAAACATACGGCTATAGGCAGCCGCAGGGTGGTGTTTAGTACACCTCAAGTCAGGTACTTTCAATATTACCACTACCACGCAATATTACTACTACCACGTAATATTACCACTACCACGTAATATTACCACTACCACATAACATTACCACTACCACTTAATATTACCACTACCACGTAATATTACCACTACCACAAAACATTACTACTATTACTACAACCACGTAACATTACTACAACCACGTAACATTACTACTACCACGCAATATTACCACTACCACGTAATATTACCACTACCACGCAATATTACCACTACCACGTAATATTACCACTACCACATAACATTACCACTACCACTTAATATTACCACTACCACGTAATATTACCACTACCACATAACATTACCACTACCACTTAATATTACCACTACCACGTAATATTACCACTACCACAAAACATTACTACTATTACTACAACCACATAACATTACTACAACCACGTAACATTACTACTACCACATAATGTTACCACTACCACGCAATATTACCACTACCACAAAACATTACTACTACCACGTAATATTACCACTGCCACGCAATATTACCACTACCACGTAATATTACCACTACCACATAACATTACAACTACCACTTAATATTACCACTACCACGTAATATTACCACTACCACAAAACATTACTACTATTACTACAACCACGTAACATTACTACAACCACGTAACATTACTACTACCACATAATATTACCACTACCACGCAATATTACCACTACCACGTAACATTACTACTACCACGTAATATTACCACTAGGACGCAATATTACCACTGCCACGTAATATTACCACTACCACGTAACATTACTACTATTACTACAACCACGTAACATTACTACCACCACGTAATATTACCAATACCACGCAACATTACTACTATTACTACAACCACGTAATATTACCACTACCACGTAATATTACCACTACCACGTAACCTAATCTCATTAAATTATTACAGCTTTTAATTCAGCTACACACATAGTTCAGGTCTTAATGAAAACTTTATACAAGTCGGAGAAAGTGCTGCCCAGCTTCATCCCTGATTCTGAGACCCCCCACATGATGTATGGTAACTATCTACCTAGATACGTCAGTTTTTTGTCGTACTTAACAATTCTTCTGTCGTATGATGAGGAAGAGTCATCAGGTGTAAAATTGTACATATACTGTGTCTTCTTGTGGCAAGTACTGAACTATCCTGCCAAAGACACCAGACAGGACACCCTACCCAGGCACATAATAAATGCACTGACACCGGGCCAACCAGTCCTCTTTCCTTACTCTAACCTCCCAGTGCCGAGTGCCAAGTGTGCCAGCAACAAGTACAACAAGTTTTTGGTAAAAACCCGAGTTGGGTTTGATCTGTCTCTCAACTTTAAGTCAGATGACCACCAACCACCGAGCCGTTTCTCCACATCTTCCAACTTCAAGTCAGATATGCTTTAACCAGGAACAAGGCCACCACAGAGGTACCCATATCCACAGGTCCACTGATAACACTGGCCCCCATACTTACAGGTCTTCTACCTTTCTAACTCAAACAGCCTAGGGCCCAAGACTGGAAAGTTGGAATATGACAAATATCAAACATCATCTGACCCCAGGGCATACTGTGGGTATACATACAAAACCCCTAAATTTGATACTTAAGGGGGTCTGGTTAAAATCAGGGTCAGGGAAATCAATTAATCCAGATTAAAAAAGAATATAGCAAAGGTGCTGCAGACAGCATTACCAATACAGGTGTGAATTATTCCTTAAAGGACAGTGATGTGGTTATAGTAATGTAATTCTGAAAAATGACTTTTTACACGTTTCAACGGCACAAGATACATATTTATCTTAAAACAAATATTATGTTCAGATTATGTTAAACAGTAAATATGTAAAATACATATGAAAAATTTATGAATATTTTTTTTTTTTAATTTAAATGCATCAATCCCACTTTGTGGCAATCATGCATTTTTGAATGCTGTGTTGACGTTAATTAATCAGGCAGAAAACTCCCCACATTTCCAGGTAATCACGGCTGGTAAAGTTACAAAGTGCCCGGTTACAGGGCCATCCCACCCCATTTAAGCCAGCATAGTTTACCTAAGGGCGCACAAGTCCCACAAGTTGTGTGACAGTTGTATAAGGCTGGCAGTGATAGAGCACAGCCTTCCCTGGACCTGTTATAGGCTATCACAGACTAAAGATTGACTGACCCAGCTTGGAAGGGGAAAGGGTATATGCCCCAATCTATGAGGGGCAGTGGAAAGAGCAGGGGTAAAAGATCTGAGAGGGATCTATGATACATATATCCCCCAGGGTGCAAGCTTAGATGTCTTAACCCACTGTGTCTTTTAGCATCTCTGGGCGAAGGGAGGGCAATTAAGATTGGCGGCTCCTAGAGCATCAGAGAAAGAGAGCTGAGTCAGCCTGCAGTGATACAGAGTGAGCCTTAGTACAGAGGTCTGCAGTCCTATAACCAGAGCACAGGTCTCCAACAGGCCATACACCTTAGTCAGCCAGGGGGACAAGCTTTGTTTCAAGTTCTCAGCCTGCCACAGCCGTCCATGGGGCAGTGCACAGACTGACGTCCCAGTCTCTGCTCATTTTAATCAGCATGTAACAAGGGACAATCCAGGAGCTGACACAGAGGACCTGACACAATCCAGTTAACCAAACAACCATTAACCTGGTAGGGGTTCCGGGTATTACTGAAGGAAGGGGAGGCTGGCTTAAGGCTTGTGGGGGACACGAAGCCAGGCATAGGCCAGTGACCCATCAGTTCTGATTTCCCTCAAGAGACAGCAGAGGGCCGGAGTTAGAGGAGAAAGTGAGATAATCATCCAGTGAGGAAACTCAAGGTGACTGACAGAAAAAACCCAAAACTGGACAGTACCCTCATACATGTATGTTACTTTGGAAAGAAACACAGAAGTAAGTAGACATTTAGAGAGACCTGCAAGTGGACAGTCACCTGAAAAAATTACCTTTACTGAAAAGTAAAAGCAGACGGGAGAGTCAACAGAAGTGACTTTGGTGAACAAGGGAAAGTAAAGAGAAGACAGCTCGAGAAGCGTTTAACTGGACAGTCACTGATTACCTTACTGACAAGGAAAAAGCAGGAAGAGCGGTTCCATTTTGTTTTGCTGCACAAGAAAAAGCAAGGAGAGAGAGTAAAAGAACCCTACAGGAGGACAGTCACCTAAAGTTACTCTGACAGGTAAGACAGCTAAGATGGTGAAAGAAACATCTATTTATTCATTTACTTACTTATTTATTTCAATGGTGTTTGTCATCTCACTTAAGAAGATTTCACTTACACAATGGCAAACAGCATCATATGGTGGGAAGAAACCTGACACAGCAATCACCACTGTTTGAGAGGCACCTGAGTGAGTGTGTTGCACTAGCATAGTAACTACTCAGCCATGAATGTGACAAGAATATTGGCAATATGGACATGGATCCCACCCATACAATAGCTGTAAGGCTTGCTTACATCATGGAATATACATGCTTTCTTAATTTGCTCGGGGTTTAATATAACAAAGTCGATTTATTTTTAGCAAAATATTTATTATCTCCAAGTAACCTCGGCACAATTTTTTTCAATAAAATTTTTCAGTGCTATAACTTCGCTATAATGAAAATTGTAAATTTTAACTTGGCTATTTTCTGGCATGTTATATAATCATTATTCTGGTTTTATTTCAGAGAGCTAATATGGCCTGTATAAAACTCAGCTTCAACCTTCACATCACTCGACTGACATTTCTTCGGAAAGAAAGCATCTCATGAGTCACGAACCATCAAATTTCTGGAATATACACGGCTTAAACTGTGCACCGCTTGAACTTGCTTTTCTGTAATCTGTGCACATCTTTTAGTGGTTTATCCGTGATCCAGGCACAACTTGTTGGATTATTCATTCATATTTCCATGATCTCTGAACAACTTTCAGTAATCTATCTATGAACTGTGGCTTATGTCTGATCTGTGCACAACTTACTGTGGCTTCTCTCTGATCTGTGCACAACTAACAGTGGCTTCTCTCTGATCTGTGCACAACTTACAGTGGCTTATGTCTGATCTGTGCACAACTTACAGTGACATATTTCTGATCTGGGCACAACTTACAGTGGTTTATGTCTGATCTGTGCACAACTTACAGTGGCTTATTTCTGATCTGTGCACAACTTACAGTGGCTTATCTATAATCTGTGCACAACTAATAGTGGCTTCTCTCTGATCTGTGCACAACTTACAGTGGCTTATGTCTGATCTGTGCACAACTTACAGTGACATATTTCTGATCTGGGCACAACTTACAGTGGTTTATGTCTGATCTGTGCACAACTTACAGTGGCTTATTTCTGATCTGTGCACAACTTACAGTGGCTTATTTCTGATCTGTGCACAACTTACAGTGGCTTATTTCTGATCTGTGCACAACTTACAGTGGCTTATCTATAATCTGTGCACAACTAATAGTGGCTTATCTCTGGTCTGGGCACAACTCAGTAGTCAGCTATCGTATCAATACATCACCGTATCATCCGATCAGTGAATTGATTATCAGTGGGCCATCTATCAGATCAACAGCTGCATATCGGACAGTCATTCAATTTTTCGCTCACATCATTACTGTAGCTTTGAATTTGTACAAGGAAGTATAACAGGGTGTAAAACTTGTGAAATACCCAGAGGCTGGACAAGCACCTCCCCTGCTTTCAACTGGGACAAAAAGTCCTTCCCTCAGGATTTCCGCAAACCTGTGACCAAATTAGTTTATGGAACAGTTAACACATTCTGGTTTGTTAATGGGATCGCTGTTTAACCTTTATAGACAACATCTTGAATGAAAGAACAAAGCTGAAGTGCGTGCATCTGGAAAGGCAAAAGAGGTGACCTCAACTTTCTCCTCTTTACCGGAAACACCTGTCACTGCAGCCTTGGAACTCTCTGCCTCCCTGTTGAGAATGGCTGGTATTACGTACTTTACCAACTTACGTTAATGACTTACCTCAAAGTTTTACCTGAGGACATGAGCGCAGTTTCAAACAGGTGTGCTGTTATCACATCATTTAATTTCAACTTGCCACATGATTATACAGATAATTTGAATTCCAAGCCTTTGATCTTTTCTCTCCCGTTTTCCCGAGGAAGGCAAGCAGACAGACAGACGGACAAATATTACTGCCTAGAGGTTTGCCCAGACAAGATCTTTAGGAATTACGCTGTATGTCTTATATATTCTTCAGGTGCAACTGATCAACACTTGATTCATAATTTGGTAAACGTCTTACCCACGTCGATGTGATTAATGTTAATTAACCGAAGTCTTGTGATGTAAAATCCTCCTCTAGCTGTCACTTGCATTTAAATCCTCGCGGTTATCTTCGGGCATACCGTAGTGTTATGTACTGATTGGTTTACGCCAGTCGGATGATCGGAGAGCATAGATTTAGCACTATAAGTGTGTCTAGATCTTTATTATTGTTTTTAATTCAGCTTCACCCGTTCACAGGACTTGAAACTTGCAGGTTTTATCAAAACATCATTGACTCCAGGAATATGAGAGTGCTTTCAAGCTGAAAAGCACGGATATTTATATTTCGTATATTCATGTACCACACTGGATAGAGTGAATTTAACGTTGCTGGACACTCAATTTACAATTGTGACGAAAGATCAGGACAACGAATGGACTGTTACATGTACTATGCAAATGAGCTGATTACTATCCAATCAGGATTTAGTATTTCCACCCTGTGAGGCCAATATTGTAGCTTACCTGCCCTACCTCAGGGGTGGTTAGGGGAGTCAGAACCTTACATGGACAGCTCCTTAATATTACCTCAGTGAACAGATGAAGGATTGCTAACTTATTTCTGCGCAGACAAAATCTGACAACTTTATTTGTGTGGAAGAACACTCAGGATTTGTCCACGAACTTAAGCTTGAGGAAAAAAATAGAGTATGATTTATGTGCATGATAGAGGATGTAGAAAAGGGACTGCCGGAGTCTTCTCTTATGTTTTATTGCTTTTAAATTACCAGCTTACTTAGCGGCAATGAAAATGTCAATGACAGAAAAACCAGCTAACCATCACTGCCATTAACAAAGGGACAGAGCCACTGAGGTGAAGAAAACGTCAAGGATCTTGTGTTAGGTGAAGTTCATACAAATGATCGTTCCTGAGATTAAGATTTGTGCAATATTACACCCCCTATGTGAAGTTACCTGCGTACAGTTCAACAGTGCCGGTTCTGAACAAAATGCACATTTGAGGAGCACAAAAAAGGCTGCATTTATTATTTGTGACTGTTAAACTTTTGTCACTCGGTAACTCTGCCAAAATACATTGACGTCCTGGAAAAACATTGCAGTTTTGGTACGTCATGACATTCTGAACTACCTCAATCACATCTTTCACTGAAATCAAACACGGGATTTCCACATCATCTCAGCTGTCTGTTGACACTGGGCTTAAGTGAGGAGTTCAAACTTAATGCATTAAATACAGTCAGCCAGGAAAAAAATCCCAATTCCAAGAGGAAACTTTACATTATAACTGAATTGTGTCAGGCTATTTTCCATAACCAATCAACATGAAGCCTCAACCAAATCTACCATTTCCATGGATACCATCTGCTCGAGTCCAGCATTTGCACGTGTTGTTGTTGTTGGTGGTGGTGACTCCTGTGTTGTCACACGCAGACGGAGAGACGGACATTACGAGTGTCACAAACCTTCAGGGAAAAGCAGGGGCCAATCAAAAGGAAGGAAGAGGGAAAATGCGGGACAATTTACAGGAAATTAAAGCCCTTGTTGAGGCGCTGCAAAGACAGGTCACCAACTTGAAAAAGTCCCAAGTTCGTGACAGGTAAGTGTCAGTTACATAATCAGTGTTATGCCAATAGATGTACAAAGTACGCCAAAAAGACATCTGTCTGTGAAAACACACCGCTGAAAAAACAATGCAGTGTTATCAAGTTCAACCGCCACAAAAATAATATTTATGGTATTAAACCTTCACTATGCAGTATCATCTATTTATCTGACATTATTAGAACTGAAAAAAAAAAATACTCTTAACATAAGCCTATAAAGACCAATATAATGCATATTCATAAGCTAAATGAGAAAAAAAGTAAGCCTCAAAAGAATAAAGTTGGGATAAATAAAAGGCACAGACTAATCGCCTGTGGCCAGACGTCGCGAGGTCCTGTATGCACATACCCGAGCGCACCTGTGATACATACCTGAATAATTGCTGCGCCTAACGAGCTAACAAACTACAAAAATCTTCATTTCCGATGAAGCTCTAAACTGATGACAGTTGTTCAGCTGGCACCATGGGGTCATTAACAGGTAGAATATAGTGACCTAAGACCTGAACAACGCAAGTTGTGAAACATAGACAGAGGCAACTTGGAAGTACACTGGACAAGGTATAAACTTATCACTTGATAACGATGCTAGTATCTGCTTCGAAACGTCATGACAATAAACCATGAAGTTGTAAATCCATAAGCAATGCCTTGTCTAACAGACAGAAGTGAAAATATCATGTCATCTTCAGAAGAGATTTTTTTTTTGAATTTTTGAAAGAATAAAACTTTTTCACCTTGAGTTTTATTCAAAAACTCAAGGTGAAGCTTGCCTCATAACACTTACGTATGATAAAGATGAATAACCTTCTGTACAACTTGAAAGTTCTGACACGTTCCTGACAAGCCAAAGAGCTGGAGAAACTTGGTTTTGCTAAGAAAATTACAAGCATCCTTTTTTCTCTCAAGTATTTTAACGTTTAACTTATCAAAACTACTCAAGTTGTACTAAAACTTGAACCAGTGAATTGGATGAAAAAAACTGATGGTTTACCAATAAAACATTAAGCTTTCATACAAACTTCTTTTATTGACACATAATTAAAAGCACGCAGAAAGGATCATTTCAAATTGCATTATATAGAATTTTTTTCGGAACATCACCATGTCATCTTTGGGATCAGGATCTTGAATTTTTCACCGATACATACCTCGGCTGTCATCTGGATGAGCTGGTATTCGGTCCGGCGATTGAATAAAAAAACCCAATAACTGGTTATATTTATTCAATGAGCCTTCTTTTTTTTTTTGGAAAGAAACATTCAAAATTTTAATTTGAACATATCTAAAGTTTTTCGAAGCGAGCTGTTCGTTTTACAAGTTATGTCCCTTTACGGAAATCTCCATGACCCTCTGCATGGATTATGAGTTAAGAAGGCAATTTTTGGAAGAAGAGAGGCATATAATACAAATAATTTGACCTGTTTTTCACACTGACTGATTGCACTCATGGTCTGTCTGGTTTCCTCCCCCGGACGTCAGGGGGTGGCAGGGCTAATATCTTCAGCTCCTTTCAAGGCAAGCATGCAGTTTGCATCACGTTTTGTTTTCGGGAGTCTGAAGTTTGATAAATGGCTTACAGCAGCGAAATTAAAGCCTTCTCTGCCAGATGTGAACATTTACCAGTGAAATCAATTCGCTATAAAAGCGTGTTTTTTGTTCAAAGACTGAACATTGAGATGTATGCCAGACAGGGCTTCAGGCCGTTTACATCTAGCCGTATTCATTGTGGAAACAGTGACAATTCACTGATTTCTCTAAATATGTAGCCTCTCTCTTTATAAGTCATCATGGTTAATACTTGATGGGGACCCTGTCAATAAGTCTAATCAGACTTCGTTTAGAACTGCTTTTATTGACTGAAATCTTCATTTATTTTGACAGGCAAAGATAATATTTCAAGAGAATTTAGATAATCCACAGAGCAGTTATCTGGATGGCTGCACAATCCAGATTAGTTTCTAGTATACAAGTGAGGTGCTGCATGATTTTTGATTTTCTCCAGTGTTTTCTTTTTCTTTAGATCATTTTGACATGTCCTTTTACAGATTGACAGTGACAATCACACATTCCGTAAGTCATTAATCCAAAACTATTCTTTCTCGATTCACGACCATTGACTATTTTTTAAACGTGATGTCAAGACCAATAGTCCATGTTGTGATTTTCAGTCAATCTAGACTGATGCTCTACGGTGTAATCTTTCTGGACAGGTCTTCACACTGCACTGGCCTGTGGTACCCTGACATACAATAACTGCTATGTGTGTTGATTATCAGTTTGCAGCATCAACTAGGAGGGTGTGTTGATTATCAGTTTGCAGCATCAACTAGGAGGGTGTGTTGATTATCAGTTTGCAGCATCAACTAGGAGGGTGTGTTGATTATCAGTTTGCAGCATTAACTAGGAGGCCAGCTTGAGTTCATATATAGACACTGATAGTTACTTTAATCAATGGAGCTTGGTAAAGTACAAAAATATTCAATATTAGGATCTCAAACGGTCGGTGGAAACCATAAAGAGCTCAATTTCTTGAAGAAAAACTCAATTTCACCCAGAAAGTGGTTTTCGGTACGGGATAAATGGACTTCTATAAACCCATCCACTCATATCAATTAAATATTTTTTATCTCTTTTAAATATGACTGATATTTTATACTGTTACATATACTGTGTATTGTAGGAGGCTTTAGGAAAGAGCAAATTAAATAACTCATTACCAGTAAAAATTTCAATTTGCCCACATTATAAACAAAAATTTCAATTCAAGTCACTTCAAATCCGGTATCCCTTGAACTAGCCCTAGTATCCTTACATGTGTATAGAGATTTGATTCTGCCCCAGCTATGACTGACAACATAAAGTTTACCAAATTATGAACAAAAATTTCAATTCAATTCAACTCTGGCCTTCCACAAATCCACTTTCTTTATCCTCAAACACAGATAGAGTTGATTCTATCTCTGCTGACTTCGGCTACATTAGCTTGTCCGTCCACATGTGAGTGTGTAGGTCAAGTATTTGAAATACATGTAAGGTCTATGGGTGACTATGAAGTCGGCAGATAGGGGGATAAGAACACTATAAATACACTCATAGCCACTCGAGATTGTGTGCTGTGGTTTTGGAGAGGTGGGAAGGGGGGGGGGAGTAGAGGAGGACTTACATGTACAAGGGGTCAGGTGAGGGGCCAGGTGAAGTCCCCCACTCAGGTGTAAATAGAGTAGAAAGATCTCCCAGCTTACACTATCTGAAGTGATAAAAAAAATTTTAAAAAAGCTCCCCCCCCCCACTTCCCCCCAAAAAGCCTATTATTCTGAGAGATCTACACTTCAGGCTACAGTTTGAAATTTTAAAAATTTCACAGTTCAAATCTTTTGATAGCGAACAAGATCCACACACGTTTTTCTTTTATGCCAGCTTTCATGGTTCACAGCTTTGATAATATTTAATAACATTTTTGTCACATACAAGTTGAATTAGCTTGCATTAAAGTTTGATTTATTTATGTTTTTGAAATTCAGCACTCAGCATTTCTCTAACTTTACCAGACTAAGGCGCAGTACTTCAATGCTTCAGAATGATTCAACCAAACATTTTTGACTACCAGAATGATTTAACCAAACATTTTTGACTACCAGAATGATTTAACCAAACATTTTTGACTACCAGAATGATTTAAACAAACATTTTTGACTACCAGAATGATTTAAACAAACATTTGTGACTGAAAAAAAAACAAAAAAAAACTAACCTATCAGAAGCTCTTGGCTGTTTAATATAAAGCATGATGGGAGAAAATTGGGGGTGGGTGAAGTTTGCATTGTGTTAAGGGGGGAAGGGGGTACAAATGATTTAAACTCACCAAAGTTAAAGGTCACTGCACAAACTACAAATCTGCGGTCGTCTTACAGAATGTGCAAATAAGCACAGAAAACAAATCAATCGACAACAAAAAGGGTCACAATGAGGTCAAATGCTTTTTTTTTTCTCATAGCAAGTGGAAATATTTTGTAATATAGTTTGTTTCACCAGATTATTTGGTGTAGCCAGTAGTACAAGATCCCCACAAGTAATATGGCAGAATCTTACACAGCTGGGATTCAATTCTGCCTGACGCCAGGGCAAGACTATTAACACTTCAATCAGTCCCACCCCCACCCCACACAAGTACAAGAGACAAGTCAAGCTGAGGGGTCAAAGACTAAAGGTAGAGATCACTGATACTCAATACACTGTCAGCTGACATAAGATATCAAATTTAGTAAACAGAGAACATGTTAAAAGGTAGGGGGTGGGGTGTGGGGGGTTGGGGGGGGTTTACAACAAATATATCACCATTAATAGCTGTTTGGGAGCATGTTAAGAAATTCTTCATCAACAAACTAACACCTTGATGTATATATGGGCCAAACAATAGCAAGACCAATCTGTGTTTTTAATAACATGCATGATTAGTAAAATTGAGCTCAAAAATAAATAATAAATTCAATTCTTGCATTTTAAGACTTATTATCAAGATACTATTTAGTACCAGCACCTTTTTTTTGTTTTAATCCATCAGCCAAATTAATTGTGATAATTATTAATACAAACTCACACCTCGTGTTGTTAGAAGACATTATTCATACCTTTTAGCATGTGGGTACCTAAATGGGCGACATGCTGAAGTTTAAAGTACCACAGGACAATGAAACTATCATATTTGAAAGTTACACACATTAGGATTTTCAGAAAAAAAAGTTCTTAACTAAAAGTTATATTTTTTCATTATTCATGCTAAAAACCTTTTTCAATTTGGTCTGTTTTCACCTCCAGTACTCTAGTCATGTGACTAAAGAGTGTGCTGATGATTGGCTCAGAGCAGCTATGACATCACATCAGAACTATGAATAAGTTTCAAAACCACACTATTACTCTTCTAATGAATGGTGGAATGCTGTTCATGCAAACTCTACTCTAGAATGCCTCCTTTATTTCATCAGGTCTTAAAAATGCACTGAAGCTCTACAGAGGCAGACAAATACTGACTAGAGAAGCACAATGAAATCACGTATCTACCTGTACATACCAACAGAAACCTTTTATACAACGGGAAAAAGTTGAAAAAAAAATTTCCACCTCCCACCTGGAAATCTTCAAAGACCATCTTAACGTTAGCAATTTAGGGATGAAATGAACTACCTGAGTTTGGCTAAGCTCGTTAAACACACCTGTCGACAAAGACTAATTGCATTAGGATGCATTACCTTCCCTTCCTCTCAGGTGATTGATTAGACTAGGTAACTATTTCAACAATTACCAGTTTTTCTTTTCAATGGCTTTAAAGATGTAAATGTGCAAAAACAGACACTCAGTTCTTAGCTTTTGTAAAAGCATATTTTTTATTTGTTTTTAGAAATTAGTTTAGAATCTTTTTCAGGTATAATTTAAACCAAAATCCATGCCTGTATACTTTCGGTTTGCATAATACATACACAGCCTTATCACTACCTGTTTTGTTAAAGAGCTATACTCTAGTGTCAATACCTGTATATCTTAGAAGCAGGGCTAAATGTTAAAGATTGAGAATTTCTCCAATTTTGCCTAATGTGATGTCAAGCAAAGAACACTTGTCCTTTTAATGTAATGTTACATTACTCCTGCATAATAATGCACTGCTATATTTACTGTGTACCTTTTAATGTAATTTTACATTACACCTGCATTAACTATGCCTTTTAATGTAAGTTAACATTACTCCTGCATCATAATGCACTGTTACAATATCTATATGCCTTTTAATGTAAGTTTACATAACTCCTGCATAATAATGCACTGCTACATTTACTGTGTACCTTTTAATGTAATTTTACATTACACCTGCATTAACTATGCCTTTTAATGTAAGTTTACATAACTCCTGCATAATAATGCACTGCTACACCACAAACATACATTATGTATTATTGTATTACTCATACATCATATTGTACTGTTGCACTACCAGTATATATTATACTATAATGTAATATTACATTACTCATTCATCATAATGCACTGCTATACTACTTATAAACATTATTATTCAATATATTACACTACCCATACAAAATAATGCACTGCTACACTACAAATAAGCATTATAATGTAATATTACATTACTCATTCATCATAATGCACTGCTATACTACTTATAAACATTATTATTCAATATATTGCACTACCCATACATAATAATGCACTGCTACACTACAAATAAGCATTATAATGTAATATTACATTACTCATTCATCATAATGCACTGCTATACTACTTATAAACATTATTATTCAATATATTGCACTACCCATACATAATAATGCACTGCTACACCACAAACATACATTATGTATTATTGTATTACTCATACATCATATTGTACTGTTGCACTACCAGTATATATTATATTATAATGTAATATTACATTACTCATTCATCATAATGCACTGCTATACTACTTATAAACATTATTATTCAATATATTACACTACCCATACATAATAATGCACTACTACACTACAAATAAGCATTATAATGTAATATTACATTACTCATTCATCATAATGCACTGCTACACTACTTATAAACATTATTATTCAATATATTACACTACCCATATATAATAATGCACTACTACACTACAAATAAGCATTTTAATGCAATATTACTTAACTCATGCATCGTGATGTGCTTTCTACACTGCTGCGTATCATTAAAACTATAACTATCCTATCTTGACTTTCACCAGAGCTGTACATAGCTGTCAATAAGCCTGCGGTTACCCTGTTGGGACCTTTGTGGCACACACAAATTAGGTCACACCTGATCCTACATAAATGAGAAATTCATTCACTCTCGTTACACATGTAGGTCAACTCCTGGGGGTTGGAGTTGGTGGTGGTGGTGGTGGGGGTGGGGGGGGGGGGGGGGGGGGGGCTATGGCAAAAGAAGAACTGACACAGCTAGGTGAAAGGCTAAGGACAAAGGAACACAACAAAGACAGAGACACTGGAATAACAGTGAAAATGCCATCAACTATACAAACTTAAAGTAAACATCATTTCAGAAAATTTTTATTATGTTTCCTCAGCTTTTTTTAAAACTTTCATTAAAAGATTTTCATTCCCTTTAAAGTTTTTCTTCCTCTTCATCTCCTTTCAATAACAGTTACCACTGTTCCATTCAACCATTTTTGTTTGCTGTAATTTTACACTTCTCCTCAAAATGCACAAACTTTTGACCAATATGGGATCAAATGAAGAAATCAAATGAGAAACCATTCAGACAAATGGTACTAAAGAGGGTTGGCAAAAGGTCCCTCAATAAATAAAATCAATAAATAAAAACAGATATATTAAGAAGAGAAGAAATACTAAATGTAAATACACAAAGAGACTGGCCCAAAAAAGTTAACAAGGATTTTCCCAAGCCTTGTAACATACAAAAAAGAAAAGAACTGGGGTTTTTCGAATAGGATCAAGCTGTTTTCCAGGTAGTCTTAAAGGTAAGAGGAACAATGAGGGAGGAAAATGAAGGGTGTGCTAGACAAAGGGCCTAGGTTTACAAACTGACAGTGCTTGTTGGGGAGGGGAGAGGGGATGTTGACAGTAAGAGAGATGTCCCCATTCTGACCCCCTTGTCTGTAACACAGATCCATGGTGGCCAACCAACATGTGCGCGCAAGTTGAGGTAAATTCTGGGGCCCTGGTGTGTTGTGTACTAGTGTAGATGTAGAATATTCTCTGTATCCTTCCACTGCTACAGCGGTGTAACTCTGCTACAGCAGTGTAACTCTGCTACAGCAGTGTAACTCTGCTACAGCAGTGTAACTCTGCTACAGCAGTGTAACTCTGCTACAAAAATTTTCATTTTAATTTTTCCGCATTTTATTTTCCTCGTCATGAAGACTACCATAAAAAAGAGAACACAAACATATATACAAATAAGATTAGGAATATGTTGGTTTTAAAATAAATTAAAAACAACTGGTTTGAAGCAAAATTATGAAATACTGAGTCCTAAGTTAAACTACCTGTTCATTATGTGCTATTTGTTGCTCGATTGCTTACACTGCTTGACTTTGAAGTGTTACTTCTATATGCACTTTTTAAAAACAGTTATAGCACTAATTTTGTGTATGTATAGGTATATATATATATATATTCAGTCATGTAAATCACTGTGTTCCTTAATATATGGGTTTTATATGTATAGTTACCTTACTACCAACTCAACAAAAAAATATGAACGCACAAAGCAATTTTATATTGTTTTCTCTCTGTATTAAAAAACGCATTAACTCAACAATTAGGGTAAAATATTCATTATCAATTGTGGGTTTCAATTAGTTTTCACCCGATTTTCACATTTTTCGGCAACAGTCCAAGAGCTATGGCAGCGTTAAAACAGAATTCACACTGTTCAAGATGCTAACAGTGGACACACTGGGTACTGTGTGCTGAGAACTGTGATTACCAGCCCCACAATTGATAATGAATACATGTGGAGATGACTGAAGCTAGTCTGAAGCTGAAGACTGACAAAATATTCTCTAACAATAGCATAATAGCAAACAAAACCACAGCCGAGAATTTCTCTTGGTACAGGTATCAAATCAAGAGGATCAGTGATTGAAGTACATGTATGACTAAATGAAACACTGCGGTGTCTTCACATTTCCTCCCCCCCCCACCCCCCATGACATATCATTACCTTGTTAATGCCAGACAATTCACAGAGATTTTAATGTATTAGTTTAAATCTAAAGGTTGTCATAACTCAAGACTTCAATGTTTTAGAAGATGTTGAATATTGAATTTCAAGTATTTTCTCTTTTCTTTTTGTAGGTTTTTTTTTTTTATATATATTAAATATGTATAGAATATTGATTTCCATAACAGTGTGGCATGAAACTTTTAATCAGTTTTTAAATCAGTTCATGTCATAGCTCCTGGAGATGGGTTATGCGTAGTCTATACCTCACTTCTGCTTGTGACACTCAAACATTTAGAAGATCTAAGGCTACTGGGACCTGAATATCTTTAGAAGTCCAGTCAGATGAGGGTGAGATGTGAGTTTGTAAAACTTGATATCTTACATCAAAAGACAAGATCTTGGCATCCCCTTTATGAAAGTTCAAATGTAAAGATCTCCTGTGACAAGAACATTCACTTTGAAGTAAAGTAATTCCTCTAAAAAAAAAGCTGAAGCGCAAAAATCGCCTACTGCTTGCCAACCCCACACGTCCATCCGCCCCCCCCAAAAAAAAAAAAAAAAATACAGAAAAAATAAATAAATAAAAATACAAAAAAAGGAAAGGGCACAACTGTTCTCTCCAGGTACTGCCACCTGAACACTGCACAGATTTCTGGCTAATGGATGGGCTTTCTGTGGTGGTGGTGGTTAAGACAGTTTGATAAAAATAGCGTACAATACAAACAACTTGGGATAAACTGTCCCAGAGATAGAATGAGACAAGGAAATGGGCAGACCTACAGATAGCAAACCACTACCACAATACCAAAAATCTGGTAATTTTACTTTAATTTCATTGCTATTATTTGCACTGCTGTTAACTTGGTTTTCTTAACACATAATATTAAACCTGACCTTTTTACACACACACAAGCCATGTCACTTTGCTATTCTTGATATGACATGACTTTTTAATAGTTGCAACGATAAGCCAGTATTTTCACAGTTCTACAAGAGGCTGAACACACCTTGAAACGCCATAAACACACATCCTCATTCTTCATGCAATCCCTAAACAAAAATGCAGTTTGGAATAACTTTTAAAAAGTGTAAAAACTTTAAAAAGAAATCCAAGGAATCAATTTTTATCCAACCTGAAAACCTTTCACATCTCAAGACATTATTTTCCTCTCTCAAAAATTGTATAACATTCAATTGTTGCTAACATCTCTCTACTGGTAAATCTCATGAAGCAGTTTATATATACATTAGTGTTCACCTGTGCTTTCTTACTTTGGTAAATCAGACTGAATCAGAGTGAATCAGAGTAATTCAGAGTCAACAACTCCAAGCTTGCACCCTACGCCTTCAACTTCCTCACCAGCCACCATAGATACTTTACTCTAGCCACCACCCCGACCCAACTTCACACAGAAAGTCTGCTTCATACATATTCTTTTATGACATCTAATAACTTCTCTATCTCCTCCGACTTCCTCTGTCGGGTGATCTAACAGGCCTTAACGAGTCTAACACCTGACCAGACAGGTAAAAACACAGCTGCCATCTCACAAACCACATACATCATGGCTTCTTTTTTCTTGTTGCTGGTCTTGTTTTTTTTTTAAATGTCATCGTAAATACGCTTTCCGGTTTCCTCTCAGATACGTGTCACTTTCAATATCCTCATTTAGAGTAACATTTTTACTGAGGAAACGAAAGGAGCTCGTCTGTCTTCTGTCAGGTAAATTAATCTTGCCTTGAGACACCGATTCAACGTGATGATAATTTATTTTTATGCAACATTTTATCACATATTTAATTATCAACACATCAGCATATAAAGTTTCAGTGTCTCAAATGAGTTATCATGGGAACGGAGTCATCTCCTCATAAATAAATGAGTTACAAATAGTTTTATAAAAACAACATCAACAGAATTAAACAGCACCATAAATCCTGTTCAGAAGATTTCTTGTTTCAAAAGTTTAATTTCTAGTTTTCTCTCTGGTTTAGTCATTTTCTAAGCTTCAAAATGCTGATGAAAACAGATGTGAATGCCCTGATTTTGAATCAAATTGTTTAGATGACAGTTCATGTCAGCTCTTTAATGTTTTGAGCCTTTTGATATATATACGTGTGAGAGGACATACTCGCATTGATTTTCCAAAACTTTGAACTTAACAGCCTTTATCATGCTTTTGAAACGTCTTTGTTTGAGATTTTTAATACTATTTTCAGCTGCCACCAAGTAACTCTATCAGATGTTCGATCAGTCCAATGTTTTATATTCTAACTGTTAACCAGAATTCCACCAGTACTCTGACTAAGCAATAACTGTTTAATTAAGTCTGACGACAACAAGGCATTTTGGGTACTACGTTTCACCTTAAGTTTGGCCTGTAAACTGCACATTCAGATGCTCCTGAAAGTCTTAAAACGATACTTTTGCTGCCAACACTTAAGTTTTTCCAATAAGAAATTTACAGAAAATTCGTAGAAAAAAAAATACTATTAAGTTGCCACATCAGGATCAAGCAAAAATGTGTCACCTGAAAAATGCTAAACTAAAGAACTCACATCGTATCATGCTATCTCCCACCTGTTCCTCATAGCTAATCAAGACAGTATCAACAGGCTAGATCTAAAGACTAACCAAGTGCTCCCTAAATTTCAACCATCTGTAGTCTTTGTTGTCAAGTTTTCTTGAAGGTGATGAGTGGCTGGATGTGGACATCAAAGCAGATTTTCTCACTAATACTCATTATTCAGTTCACCTGTGGTAGTAGAATACCTCATATAACATTGTATATATCTTCACAAAATTCCTGCCAGTCGGGGATTTAATTAGGTGTGAGAAAGATTGACAGGCAGGTGTGCTTATAAATAATTACTGTATATCAAAGTCTTACAAAACAATCTGATTACAAAGGAACCACGAATCACAAAAAAAAAAAAAAAATTGAAAAAAAATGTAAAAATTCCTATAAAATGCTTCAAAAATCAGCAACATAAAAAAATACCGAAAATTGAAAAAAAAAATCATAAAAAAATTATTTTCTTTCAATATACATGTAACTGAAATACTTTGGCAAGAAACATTTCACATTTTCACATTTCAAAAAGACTAAACTTTCCATCATAAAATGCAAACAAAAACCTTTTCCTGTATTTATTAGGATGTTTACTTCATTTGAAATGCATGCCCCCAGACATAACATAAGCTGACAGATCTGAACAGCTTGGTGAAACCTGATCCAACATTCTCGCAGTGACAACAACCCTTGTTTATCACACCACAGCAAACAAAATTAGCTACAGTTCAGGTCAACTCTATCTTCATTGACAACTCCAACATGGCAGCCATTGCCCACGGTTACTTAATTCAGTGGCATGTACCTGTTTGATGTTGAATTGTGAATAAAAAAGATGTGTTTAGGAAGAGAATGTTTTGTTCATACTACCTAAATTTAAAATTCAAGGCTATAATGACACCAGATTATCTTTGGTTAATGCATATCAAAATGTTTGTTTTTATCTTGTACTTTATGAAGCTAATAACATTAAGAAATTAGGCTATATTCAGATTCAAAGTTAAAATGTTACTTCTACAAACGACAACTTTTACCAATTACGTCCAATTTTCGAGGCGCATGTGTGCACTAGCTACCCTCGTTATTAAGGGTAATGACCATTATCTAGTGAACTAAACTCTCTTAATCAACTGATGAGAGATCAGGTTTTACCTACAGCAGTGAGCTATCACCATGTCGCTCACGTAACGAAGAAAGGTAACACAGAGTGCAACGTTAGCACTGACAGAGATTAATGGGTTATTGTAATCAAATCTAGTCTCTGATAGGAAAGCTCAGTTCATCCCAAAACATCTTGTAACATCTCTTTCAGAGATGTGTAACAGAAACAGTGTTTCCTCCCATTACATCAAGCATCATTACAACATTCAGTTCAACCATTCCAGTAGTAATTAACTCAGTAACTACCCAAACATATGAAATCTTTATCTAACTTAACCCTCCTTCATAAAACTTCTCAAACTCATTTTCTTGTCACATTTTTCAGACAGGGAATGTTGTATGTGTATAATGTGCTGCATCACTTAATTACAAGAAAAGTTATGACCAAATGATTCATGAACTTTTGTCAAAGTAGGTCCAGGTAGAGAGTAGCACAAGTTGTTCAGGTTAGGGGAAATTTGTCAAAGTAGGTCCAGGTAGAGAGTAGCACAAGTTGTTCAGGTTAGGGGAATTTTGTCAGAGTAGGTCCAGGTAGAGAGTAGCACAAGTTGTTCAGGATAGGGGAATTTTGTCAGAGTAGGTCCAGGTAGAGAGTAGCACAAGTTGTTCAGGGTAGGGGAATTTTGTCAGAGTAGGTCAAGGTAGAGAGTAGCACAAGTTGTTCAAGGTAGGGGAATTTTGTCAGAGTAGGTCCAGGTAGAGAGTAGCACAAGTTGTTCAGGTTAGGGGAAATTTGTCTGTTAATATTGTTATACCATCAACAAAACATGTGACTTCTCTCCACAAAATATGTGACTTCTGTCAACAAAATATGTAACATACCGTCACATATTTAGTCAACAAAATATGTGACTTCTGTCAACAAAATATGTGACTTCTGTCAGCAAAATATGTAACATACTGTCACATATTTAGTCAACAAAATATGTGACTTCTGTCAGCAAAATATACAACATACCATCACATATTTAGTCAACAAAATATGTGACTTCTGTCAACAAAATATGTGACTTCTGTCAGCAAAATATGTGACTTCTGTCAACAAAATATGTGACTTCTGTCAACAAGACAGGCTTGTGCGACTTTATCTGAATACCCTAATTCTTCAACCTTTTCAACCACTGATATTTTGAAACATTCTGAGAGAAATATGATGTGTAGAGAAATAATCTGCACAGTTAAATGAAGCTTACATCTTTAACAAACAAATCTTTTTTGGTCTCATTTTCATGATAAATGTACGCATGGATTCCACTGAAAAAAGTGTTTCGGTGGTTGAAAAGGTTGAAGATTTACAGTGAGACTGTCAAAGATTTCAACCTGATCAAAAACTTTTTACTTCACTTTTATTTGAAGAAACATTGAAGCATATTGTTCACAGATGAACACACTGCTACCACATCATGATTACAGGCTTGTCTAAATTCTATTGTCCAATCTGTTAAAATAATGAACTTAAATACTCATGTTAAAGTCTGAATATTCTATTAATCTAATTAAAAAAGGACAGGAATTAAAAACTCCATCAATGTGTTTCAGATTATAACGTACAGTTTGACATTGAAGGGGCAAAAGCATAGATGATCCAAGACATCACACATTTGACGTTTAAATGTTTTGACAAAATTCATGTATCCTTAAAATGAAAATAAAACTCAGTTGAAATATTGACTAAGGTTATTGGTGGATCAACAAATTTTTTTTTTGTCAGGGAAACATCGCTTTGTAAACGTATTTATTGGATATTTTAATGTGAGGATGAGCAAAGCCTAAAAGAAATAAAGACACCTTCACACATACGAACGTACAAAAAAAAAAGGAAAAAATGTCAAGATCGTGCATGGCTAGGATGATACGGGGAAATAACAGCCCTGACACTTTTATGAGAGCTTACAACAATCTCCACACAGTTCTCTAGTTCCTCAGTGAACATTAGACAACCTAGGCTTAACATTCTTACCCTGATTACATGACATAAACCAGCAATAACGGACAATTAAACCACGGTAAAGCGCTACAGAGGATATCAATGAACAAGTTCTGGCATACAGAACAAAAAAACAACATCGTATACACACACAAAATTCGGAAAAATTTCCAGGGTTCAAATCACTAGGAGAATAAATAAAGGATAATACACAAAGTTTCACCAGGATAATACACAAAGTTTCACCAGGACAATACACAAAGTTTCACCAGGACAATACACAAAGTTTCACCAGGATAATACACAAAGTTTCGCCAGGACAATACACAAAGTTTCACCAGGACAATACACAAAGTTTCACCAGGATAATACACAAAGTTTCACCAGGACAATACACAAAGTTTCACCAGGATAATACACAAAGTTTCGCCAGGACAATACACAAAGTTTCACCAGGACAATACACAAAGTTTCACCAGGACAATACACAAAGATTTACCAGAAGAATAAACAATGATGATTGCATGTGTATCAGAGAAAAAAAATATTAATGTACTTTAACTCAAAACTGTTTTTACAAAGTTAACCTATAGTGCTCATGCAGACATAACAGCCAGATATGCTTCGGGAGCAGAAGAGAAAGACAGAGTATAGTTACAATCCTAGCTTGTAAACAATCTGTACCCATTTGGCAAAGGAGATTGGGAAGATGAACATTGTTTGTGGATCCATCTCAGTTTTAGATTTACTTTTCATGAATCCTTTAATCTTACAGGATAAATCTTCCATATACCTCACCCAGCCAATTACATATTAAGTTCCTCAATTACTTGCCCAAAGGGTGGTGGTTTAATCTTAAACTCATGAAACTAACACTCAACTTGTAAGTCAAATATTCCTGAATATCATGTCAAATGCCAATCAATCCCAAGCCAATTTAATCCACAATGAACGAGTTAACGGTTCTGTGCAATATCCGAACAATTCAAAACAGACGGAGCTGTGTCAGAGCTAGCCTGGGTAAAAATAGCAACCTCATGGCCCTAATTTTCACTGATAATTGCACCATGTAACCTGATTAAAATAAATTAATTTAGGCTGTTACATAGCTTGGATGAGCAGACTTGATAAAAAGCAATTCCCAGTTCACATGATTTGTCTCAGTTTCTATGGAAACAGGATCTAATGATCAGACCCGTATTCTAAAAAGCTGATCTAGATTTTCTTCAACTTAATGAAAGCCCAAATCATATCAATATTTTGGAAATTATTTGCCACTAACTTCATTACAAGGGTTAATTTCGCCAAATGAAAATCAATACATGACAATGCGATGCCAAATGCTCATAAACTACAGCTATAATTATGGACTTTCGCAACAGGCTGCCGGATTTTTAGACACAGACCACGGCACGATGAGGAATAAAATGAGAGTAAAGCCATGGCAATATCTTCATATTTCCTGTAAACTGATCACATACAATCGATGCCCAAGCTAGTCAGTCATGACTGTACTGTAGCTAAGATGGTTGTCTTTCAGTCATTGCGTCATTGTTCTTATGGCCTTGGTGGCACGAAGCAGTTGCTGGTACTGTCTTGTGCAGTCGCTGGTGCTGTCTTGTACAGTCTTGTGCTGTCGTGTGCAGTCTTGTGCTGTCTTGTGCAGTCGCTTGTGCTGTCTTGTGCAGTCTTGTGCTGTCTTGTGCAGTCTTGTGCAGTCGCTGGTGCTGTCTTGTGCTGTCGTGTGCAGTCTTGTTGCTGGTGCTGTCTTGTGTAGTCGCTTGTGCTGTCTTGTGCAGTCGCTCGTCCTGTCTTGTGCAGTCGTTGGTGCTGTCTTGTGCAGTCTTGTGCTACCGTGTCCAGTCTTGTACAGTCGCTGGTGCTTGTGCTGTCTTGTGTAGTCGCTTGTGCTGTCTTGTGCAGTCGCTGGTGCTGTCTTGTGCAGTCGCTGGTGCTGTCTTGTGCAGTCTTGTGCTACCGTGTCCAGTCTTGTGCAGTCGCTGGTGCTTGTGCTGTCTTGTGCAGTCACTAGTGCTGTCTTGTGCAGTTGCTCTGTGCTGTCTTGTGCAGTCGCTGGTGCTGTCTTGTGCTGTCTTGTGCTGTCGCTAGTGCTGTCGCTAGTGCTGTCTTGTGCAGTCTTGTACAGTCTTGTGCTGTCTTGTACAGTCGCTGGTGCTGTCTTGGACAGTCTTGTGCAGTCTTATGCTGTCTTGTACAGACTTGTGCAGTCTTGTGCTGTCTAGTACAGTCTTGTGCTGTCTAGTACAGTCTTGTGCTATCTTGTGCAGTCGCTGGTGCCGTCTTGTGCAGTCTTGTGCTGTTCTGTACATTCTTGTGCTGCCTTGTGCCGTCTTGTATAGTCGCTGGTGCCGTCTTGTGCGTCGCTGGTGCCATCTTGTGTTGTCTTTTGCAGTCGCTGGTGCTGTCTTGTGCTGTCTTGTACAGACTTGTGCTGTCTTGTGCAGTCTTGTGTTGTCTTGTGTTGTCTTGTTCAGTTGTGTGCAGTATTGTGCTGTCTTGTGCAGTCTCTGGTGCTGTCTTGTGCTGTCTTGTGTTGTCTTGTACAGTCTTGTGCAGTCGTGTGCAGTCTTGTACTGTCTTGTGCAGTCTTGTGCTACCTTGTTCAGTCATGTGCAGTATTGTGCTGTCTTGTGCAGTCGTTTGTGCAGATGCTGGTGCTGTCTTGTGCAGTCTTGCATGCAGTTTACTTGAGGTGGCTTACCCTTCACAAATATCACATGTTATACGTAAACAAAGTTTGCTCCCAGCACACTGATTTCTGTTAGCCACAGCTCTCTGTTCTGTCTTTGTGTATATATATATATGTGTGTACACAGTGAACAATTCGTGAGAATGCTGTCATACCATGGGAAGCTTGGGTGTGGGTGAGGTTGATTTTGTGGCAGATTGCTGAAAATCGTTTTTCATTTTGCCCTTGTACGTGGGATCTGGCTGGTTTAACATCTCAGATAATACAGCAACACAGTCAAATCTGGCAGTTTTATTAAACTGTGCAAACCATATTCATATATGGTCACTATAATAAAGATGTAGGGGTGAGGAATCAAAATAATTAAATGTACATCAGTCATCATCACAGGCGCATCTGACATTTTCAAAAATCTGACAAAACTCACCATTGTGCTCTGCAGACAGTCATCACACATCACTAAACAGCCTGGGAATCCCACATTTCATAATTCCTTTGATCCTCAAAGCATCAGTTCCTAACAGCAACGGTTCAACGCATATGCAACCTTTACACAAATTTTTCAACAGAAGTTTCATATCAAGTTGTTATGAACGACTGTACCAAAAAATTCAGCCAACAAATTATGTCTTTTGAACACTGAATAGTTCTTTAGAATAACAAAAATTTCTTTATGGAAAAGTGTGTTTATAATTTTGTGACATTACCTACCAGATATGCAAGAGTGACTTTCTGATAGAGAGTTATTCTAACACGCCACATTAATTTATAGAAAACATATCAAGCTTGACAAATATACTAACTCAATGGCATTTTCCACAAACAGTGTTTTTCAAATTGGTTAGATTGTGTACTATGGAATGTGCAAACTGACCTGAAGCCTGATTTTCAAGGCCATTTTGGACTGAAGTCCAGAAATTTAACCTGTTTTGCAAAACCAACTGTTTCATGCGGGATTCTCAGCTTCGTTACAGTTATATTACAGCAGAACTAAGTGTTCAAAATTTGACTCATTTCATGCATGTATTAATTTACTGTCATTTTTCCATGTTTTCACATGTTTGCAAAGTGATTATTCAAGCATATTGTAAAGGCATTATTCTGTATAGACTTTTAAAATTACAGTTTTTGTGAAGCCCTGAAATTGGCAAATTCTACCAAGTAGATTTGTTTCTAAAATCAATGTAAAAATGTGCATAAACTGCACTGAAAGATGCTCTTTCATATCCCAACAGGTTGAGGAATTAGGGTAGCTAAAACCTAAAAAAAACTTTCTCAAAGAGATCACTGAACCATGAAGAAAGAAGTACTCCATCACTAAACAGAATTTAGATTATTCAAATATATTTAGAAAAAAAAGTTTACATATTTTTATGTTCCAGTAAACAGTCTCTTTTTTTCTGTGTGTGTGAGAGACGGAAATGTCTGTCCCATTCTTGAGCCATTTTGGATGTTGCCATATTTAAATTGAAATCGGTACAGTTTCTGGTGTAAACATGTTCTCTCCACAGTATGGCCAAAATATTCGTCACGCGGCATCAAGACATTCATTCAATCAAAAACACGCATCAGGAATCCTTATTTTATATACTGATATTACGATGTATAACAGAGGGAACTTGAAATCAAGTATTCACTTTGTGTTTACCATCTTCTTGCAGATCTCACATAAGAAGTCTAGAACATCGATTGTCTTCGGCGTCACATGACGTCAGGTCCATGGAGGATGTGATTACCACGGTGAAGGAGAAGGTGACTGACACAGACAGGAAAATGAAGCGAATTGCTGAGCAGCAAAACGAGGACAGTCGTGTCATCAATAGCATTGAGGAAACGAAAAACATAATCAGTCAGGATTTAGAAGACGTGCAAAAATTTCACAAAGTCATCAATAACACTGTTCACAGACTTGGGGCTAAAGTGACAAATCTCGATGAAAAGGGGAGAGAACTTGAGGACACAGTCGCCACGGTGATACAGGAGTCGTTTCAGATTCGAGCTCAGCAGATGAAGCAAAAAACTGGTCTGAAGCATGTGAAGCTAGAACTTGCTGGCTTCATTCAAGAGTTTCTTCCTGAAGATGACGATGATGATCTGGAAGAATATGATGACGATGATGATGATAATGATGATGAAGTTTATGATGCTGTTGACGGAACAGACGACAAATCTACCTCAGGCAAAATGCACCACGATGAAAGTCTGCAGTTTAAATCTTCAACAAAATCGACTGATAATTCTGCGCAGCTCACATCTGATACTCTTACTACAGATGGATCTGGGAATGCTGAGAGTGTGATGCAAACAAGGACTGTACAGCTGACAATATCGCCGTCCAGTGAGCCTCCTGGGCCCAGGAACCAAAACAATCACTCTGGGCCTAATCGCCAAAATGACAAGAAACTCAAAAAAGAAATGAAACTCATGAAAGAGTCTTTGACTGAAAAAGACATCCAGATGGAAAGGCTCCAGAGCAAGGTGCTCAACTTGTCTCTGGACTTGGCAAAGCTTGAGAACAACATCTTGTTGCTTCACAAGGATGGAGAGATCATGAAGACTCAGCAGGAGGCGGCAAATTTCACACAATACATGATTGCTCTGGATCAATGGCGCATTTCCAGCCCTCTGATCATAAACACGACTCAAGAGAATCAGGAACAACTTGATATTCTCGGGGAGTTAATTCTGAACAACACCAACAGACTAGGGAAGCTTGAGGTGAAGCTCCTAGACCATAGATACCTCATGGAGCACACAGAGCTGACGTTTGAGCGGGAGCTCCACAGAATCAACGAAACGCTGAAGAAGGTGCGACACCGGACCCACCACCATGACCATGCCATGACAGAGGAGCTTGCCCAGCAATTTGAAGACATGCATTTAAAGCTAGAGCAGCTCGGATCTCGACTCATGAACATCGAGGTGAAAGTTCTGAATTCGTCTTTGAACACATGTGCGAAGCAACAAGCAGATTTCTACCAGGACATTAAACTGAAGGAGATGAACAAAAAGCTAGACAAGATGCAGGAGAGCATCTTGGTTCACCGGGAAACACTGACCAGAACGGACAGAGGGCTGTATCGCCTTCATCTGGATATCAAGTCTCACAAGGATGCCATTGACACTCTGAAGAGAGAGTCCAAGAAGATGAGCAGCTACAAACCAGAGTTCAAAGCCATGCAGGAAGAAGTGACCAAGTTCCTCCACCATTTGCCGCAGGGTAAGCACTTCAATATCTTCTACGCATGCCTAAAAGAACAGATCACCTTTAGATACAGCGCACAAGTTGTTCTTCACTGCTGGGCTTAAAAAGAAATGATACCTGGCTGCAGAATGAAGGGAACTTGAGAGAAATCGTGCGAAAACTACATTGTTGCGGAAACTCAGAGTTTAACCTCCTATCTCCTATCTGGAGAAACAACCAATCAGTGACACACATCTGTAACCAACTTGTCTTTGTATGTGATGCATGCTCTCTTGGTCTAAGTTAGTCTAAGTCCCAACTTGTGAGACATTCTCAAAAAGGGTTTACAGACAACCTGTTCAATGTCGAAATCCTGGTGTGACCCTAGAGTAACTCCTTTAGCTATTAAAATGATGCCGTGATCAGACAGGTTTCAAAACGTCTAGACCAGAGTTCAAATCCTGGTGTGACCTTAGAGTAACTCCTTCAACCATTAAAATTATGTCGTGACCAGACAGGTTTCAAAATGTGTAGACCAGAATTCAAATCCTGGTGTGACCTTAGAGTAACTCCATCAACCATGAAAATGATGCCGTGACCAGACAGGTTTCAAAACATGTAGATCCAAGTTCAAATCCCGGTATGACCCACACAAAAATTTTTTTAACAAATTTTAAAAAAAATTTTTTTTAAATATACACAGCAAAATCTATGCTGATTTTGTCAATCGATTAAAATAATTTACTGCTTCTGTTGTATTTCAGATTGCAATGAGGTATATCTGCTGGGTCAGCGTGAATCAGGCGAGTACATCATCCACCCTGAAGGCAGTCCAAAGTCCGTCCGTGTTTACTGTGAGCTGACGGATGAAGGGGGATGGACGGTGATCCAGAGACGTGTCGACGGAAGTGAGCATTTCAGTCGGCCTTGGAAGGAGTATAAGGAAGGCTTTGGGACAATCAGCCGAGAATTCTGGCTCGGAAATGATTACATATACCTCTTGACCAATCAAAAGAATTGTTCATTGTTTGTGGAGATGTACGACACATTCGGACAAAAGTGGGTCGCTGAATACGATGTGTTCAAGATGAACGACGAAGGAAAGAAATATTCGCTTTTCTTGGATGGGTACCATGGTAATGCAACGGATTCGCTTGGCGACGCCAATGGAATGGCATTTAGTACGGAAGATCGTGACCAGGATGCCAGCAGTACGCACTGTGCGCTGTACTACACGGCGGGTTGGTGGTACAAACACTGCCATTACTGTAATCTGAATGGCCGCTACAATGTGGGAATCGTGTGGTTTAATCAAGAAGTAAACGAGTGGCTACAAATGAACAAAACAGTGATGAAAATTATATCCCATTAGTCACATTATGATTCACCAACTCAAAATATTGGCCACGGCCTGTTCTGAAAGTGGCAGAAATTCTGTGCCGGGCTGCACATAGATTTGTCAGTGACAAGATCAGATGCTTCCATTCATGGAGTTTGTAGCGCACCTTAGACTCATTAAGCTAGCGCTGCACAAAATCTTCCAGAGCATAAGTTACGGGGGCATAACGGCAATGTGATCAGGGGTTTGGAAATCACAGCCTGATGCCTTGATTCGCAAACTGTTCAGAACCACGGACGAGGATTAATATGTTGTTGATGTTATTGTGTTGTAATGAAATCTACCCTAACAAAACATTTAATACAACAAAAAGATGTGTTTGTTTGACACTGCTCTTACGTTCCTACGTCTAACAAAAAAAAAAAAAAAATAGGCTAAGTTTTGAACAACGCTAGTTATGGAAATAGTGACAATTTCAATATTTCATGGAATTATCTGATCAAATGTTTTTCAAATTTTATCCAAACATCAATTTGGCCTAAGAAGCCCTTGGGTAATTTATTCAGTATATCCACAGAACTTTGAAAGTAAATGGCCTTTTTTCCCTCTGAAAAACCTGCCTCTGTCTAAGTATGTGCAAGAATTGGGCACACTAAGAAATCATGTATCGTCACACAATCCCAGGGGGTTTTTTCAGGTATTTTACATGTTTAGTCTGTACATGATTTACTGATACCAAAGACTGATGTAGATGTTTGTGTGATATTCAGTCATGCCAACGTGAGTACGGTATATATTCACGGTTTCGCCAGTTTACCTGCTGCTTTAGGTCAGGAGATCAGGTACATGTGTCTACCTGGTGAAGTGCAGAGGTTTACTCTTGGGGAAGTGCAGTCCTTTGCTCTGGGGGAAGTGTAGTCGTTTACTCTGGGTGAAGTGTCGTCCTTTGCTCTGGTGAAGTGCAGTCCTTTGCTATGGGGGAAGTGTAGTCGTTTACTCTGGGTGAAGTGCAGTCCTTTGCTCTGGTGAAGTGCAGTCCTTTGCTCTGGGGAAGTGCAGTCCTTTGCTATGGTGAAGTGCAGTCCTTTACTCTGGGGAAGTGCAGTCCTTTGCTCTGGTGAAGTGCAGTCCTTTGCTCTCGTGAAGCACAGTCTTTTGTTCTGGTGAAGTGCAGTCCTTTGCTCTCGTGAAGCACAGTCTTTTGTTCTGGTGAAGTGCAGTCCTTTGCTCTCGTGAAGCACAGTCTTTTGTTCTGGTGAAGTGCAGTCCTTTGCTCTCGTGAAGCACAGTCTTTTGTTCTGGTGAAGTGCAGTCCTTTGCTCTGGGGAAGCAGTCTTTTGTTCTGGTGAAGTGCAGTCCTTTGCTCTCGTGAAGCACAGTCTTTTGTTCTGGTGAAGTGCAGTCCTTTGCTCTCATGAAGCACAGTCTTTTGTTCTGGTGAAGTGCAGTCCTTTGCTCTGGGGAAGCACAGTCTTTTGTTCTGGTGAAGTGCAGTCCTTTGCTCTGGGGAAGCAGTCTTTTGTTCTGGTGAAGTGCAGTCCTTTGCTCTCGTGAAGCACAGTCTTTTGTTCTGGTGAAGTGCAGTCCTTTGCTCTCGTGAAGCACAGTCTTTTGTTCTGGTGAAGTGCAGTCCTTTGCTCTCGTGAAGCACAGTCTTTTGTTCTGGTGAAGTGCAGTCCTTTGCTCTGGGAAAGCGCAGTCGTTTACTCTGATGAACACAGTTTGTTTGGAGAAGCACAGTCGTTTACTCCAGTGTATCACAGTGGTTTACTCCTGAGAAGAGCAGTCGTTTATTCTGGTGAAGTGCAGTCCTTTGCTCTGGTGAAGCACAGTCTTTTGCTCTGGTGAAGTGCAGCAGTTTGCTCTGGGGAAGCGCAGTCGTTTACTCTGATGAACACAGTTTGTTTGGAGAAGCACAGTTGTTTACTCCAGTGTATCACAGTGGTTTACTCCTGAGAAGAGCAGTCGTTTATTCTGGTGAAGTGCAGTCCTTTGCTCTGGTGAAGCACAGTCTTTTGTTCTGGTGAAGTGCAGTCCTTTGCTCTGGGGAAGCGCAGTCGTTTACTCTGATGAACACAGTTTGTTTGGAGAAGCACAGTCGTTTACTCCAGTGTATCACAGTGGTTTACTCCTGAGAAGAGCAGTCGTTTATTCTGGTGAAGTGCAGTCCTTCACTCCGTTTAGAAGTGCAGTTGTTCACAGTCAGAGATTTTCATGCATACATGTATATAAAATCTCAACACGCGACTTGGATGCCTCCATTTTCATTTTGAAGCTTTCAAAGTCATTGTTAAAGTGAAGTGCTATTGGTGAAAATAGTTTGTTGTAGCTGTATCAGCAAAATGGCATGAAAACCAGTATGTTACAATTTATGGGCAAAAATAAGATTCAAAATACTTCAAAACTAAAGAAAGAGCCAAGTCATTACTTGAACATGTGTATAACTAATACCACCAAAATAAAATATGTTGTGATAATATGCCATTACATTAATTATACCGGTCATAATAGATACAATGTTTATATCTACATTTGTGTAATGTTGTTGTTGTATACATTTTGCACCATCTCATGTTAGTACAGACACAGTTTTTCATGCTTACAACCACGCATGTTGTAAAACTACATCTTGTGCGGAACTTTCAGCTGTTCTGGGCTGATTTTTGAGGGTTTAAATGAATGAATTGTGCCATTCAAATAGCAACATCTTGATATCAATAAAGGTCAAGTCAAACATGAAAATGATTTTCTGATTTGATACCAGATGATGAACCACACTACTTTGTCTCTTACTGAGAGGATGCTCCATGTCACCTGATGCTAATGGCTGGGAATACAGAAGTCAAAACAGCAGAGCATTTCTTCAGGTGCCTGACAAAGCATCTGTCTTCACATACAAAGGCAATCAAAACAAAAATGTCTCAGAATCATTGGTGAATTGGAAATTAGGAAGGACACCTTAGACCGCTCAGCCAGAAAGTGTCCAACAGCAAAGTATATGTTCAAGAAGGAATTTATTAAGACTTTTTACTACGAGTAAGATCACTGGATTAGACAGCTCTGATAACTGCATTAGATAATTTGGTACTTCGATAATGTCACGTGCAAAGATACAGTTTTATTACCTCAAAGTTGGTGTTTGCATTCAGAATTCTTATGTTAAAGTATCTTTCAAAATTATCAACGCACAATGATATGACCTCTTCAGCATGGTTTTTGAGTCAGACAGTGCCATAATCAGCTTTACTTACTTCATTGGCGTCTGTCTTGCCATACCGATACTCAACAATATTTCATTTATATGAAGGTGGTCAGCATTATGGTGGAAGGAAACTGGACAGAGCTGTGGGGAAAACCCACGGTCATGCACAGGTTGTTGACAGACATTCTCCGCGGAGAGGAAGCAAGTAAGAGCTGGGCTTGAACTCACAAGTCACTGTGCTGGGCACGCAGCCACTCTGCCAGAAAAACCCTACCCCTCAGCACTATAATAAACAGGATCGCCAAACCACCAAACTAAATCAAGAAAAAAACCCTGCCCCACTTAATACAGCTTTTATATGCTCATCAGCTGTTTATCTGTATCCTAAGAAGGCAAATGGCAAAGTTCAGAGAAGTTTGTCAAATTTCTTCCAACACATATTTGTAGTTTTCATAACATCACTGAGTCTTTATCAATTTACTGGCCTCCCACACCCACACACAACGCCCAACTGAGAGGCCCTGTGGGCTGTTTGATGAGCATACCAACTGTTCCAAGGGCGGGGGCATGCACTGTCCATGGGAACGGAAAGCTCACATATCAACAAAGTTTCCTGTTTCCATAACAACACAGTTTAATAGGCTTGATATGAAACCAGTGATAGCAGTATGGCAGTCACTGATGTCTATTTAAGAGGATCTAGGCAATTCCTGGGAAATAAACTTTCTGTATGAAACCCAAATAGAAAAATGGCATCTGAAATACCAGCTGTATATCAGACCAGCAAGATTAAGAATAAATTTTGAGCTATGAGAATTCCATGAGAAACTGCAATAAACTTTTATGTCCATCCATCGACTTTTTACATTATTTACCTTACGCTAAATGCAAATTTGTATCATATATGTACAAGTCAAACTTGATTGGTTTAATAAGTTTCTATAATTTCCGGAGTGTACAATTAAATATACCCTTAATCCTAATTTCAACCTGAAAAATATCATCTTAAATCCAGTTTTGAAACATAAAACATAATATTTTGAAGAATAAAATGTGTTGTTAGATAAGGGCACAGGTGAACTTCACAAAAATTTTAAAATAATCTTCAGCAGTAATAAATATAAACCAGTTCAGAGAACATTCAGCTAATATGCGAAAACTTGCACTATGGCCGTGGTCGAAATTCTTACCTACCATCCCCACTGAACCCTAACTCAGCGTAACTTTACAGTAAAATATATGCTTTACTGAATTTCAACAAAAATGTTTTATAGAGCTAACTGATGAAGCAATATAAACCATGCACTGTAGACATAGGCGAATGATTTCACAATTTCCATGTCTCCATGTCTTCCATGTCTCTGTACCCTGTACAAACGTCTATTTAAAGTGATTTTTCAGTACACTTCAAGCCTGGAAATGAGGGCAGTGTCCTGCACACAACTGAGTTCGAACACTTGCCATCTGTCTGATATGTACAAGACAAAACTGTCATATTAATAGCATTGTAACTTTTTAACTATATTGGGTAGCTGACAAATATGCCAATCATGTGACACAACAAATTTAAAATTATTTCAAGGTTTGTGTTTAATGAAGTACAGCTGTACTGTCATCATAAATGTATTCAATGATCTGACTGATGATTTTAACTTTACTGTGCAACTTTTCGTTTGTATAAATCTGACGTGTATTAAGTCAACTGCTCTTTTGTTTCTTGAACATTCCACATGAAACCGATCAAATCTATCAATAGAATTGTACCACTTGAAAACAATGCACATCGACTATAAACTGAAACTGCGTGTACTGATCTATTCCTGAATTTGTCACTTACGAATATAGGACACGGTGGTGATCAGTTTGATGAGAGGTGGAAGTGAAATGCTCACAGAAAAAGCGACCAACTGAAAATATTTGTGTAAGTCATGCATCTACTCTACTGGTCAGCTGGTAACACTTGACAAAACTATGCTTAAGTTTCTGCCACTTATAAGTTTCTTTTACCCATTAAATGTTTTTCTTTTACCCATCAAAAAAGCTTGTTCAGCTAATAGGCAATGTATTCAAACCTTAACTAGGTGCTGAAGTCTCACTCCTAGGTTAAACAAACTACACTCTGTGGGTTTTGCCCCAAAGCAGATCATCAAACAAGGAAACTATTTTCCACTGCCAAGTGGTTTTACTTGGGATAATTAGTCATGACCCAAGCATTGGAGGCGTCAAGATGGCATAAAAACAGTAAACAGTAAGAGAGCTGTGAACTGGGGAAGCTTAAACCCCTAGCATGGTGGTCCCTAATGTTTAGGTGGTAGTCAGCAATGTTTACAGAAAAGCCATCAGTGGTAAGCGATAAGAAACCCCTGAAAAAAGTGTTAAGTTACACAACCATGGGCAGTTAGAAACAAAAAGCATCCTGAATGAGATAAGGGTTCCATGTGCCCTTTTCTTTGGCTCACTTCTTGAAGCTAGGGTTCGGAGGACAAAGTGAATACATTGGAAGCTTTGTAAGCCCAAATTAAATGTGGACAGACAACTTTTTTAGCCCTTCACTGGACACAAGTGACTACTCTTTCACTTACAAAGACCAAAACTTCATAAGACAAACTTTCCCACACAATTCCATGAAACCTAAAATGTTACAATCTACACATTTGTCTGTGTAGTCTAAATTAACAAAAATTTAATTTTTGTTGAAATACATTTTTTAAATTTTAAACACAATCACATTTCTTAGAATTTTCCAAGTGATGGAAAGACTAGTCATCGAAAAATAGGATCACAACAATTACATAATTAGACTGAAATTCTGAGATTTCCAAAAACAGATCTAAAGGTGCAATACTTAGGAGTATTAGGGTAACCAATCTCTATTATGTAAACAAAAGTCAATCACTCATGCAGGTGTTGTCAATCACTCATGCAGGTGTTGTCAATCACTCATGCAGGTGTTGTCAATCACTCTTGCAGGTGTTGTCAATCACTCTTGCAGGTGTTGTCAATCACTCATGCAGATGTTGTCAATCACTCATGCAGGTGTTGTCAATCACTCTTGCAGGTGTTGTCAATCACTCATGCAGGTGTTGTCAATCACTCATGCAGGTGTTGCGGGACAATGAGATGAAACAAACGACAGCCAGCCTGCTGATTTCCTTGTAATAGCTACAGCACCTGACACCTGCTCAAGTTAGACTGCTTCTCAAACAACAATATTCTCCTCATTGAGAGGCCCATAGCCTACCATTCACTACATCTAATGGAAGATCCCACAAATCTGATACAGCTGGCTAATCACACAATCCAGATTAGCGAATGAAAACAACCATACCTATGTACACAATAACATGTTGTTGTTGTATAGCTACCGCTACAGAACAAAGTGGGAGGGTTAACTCTGGCCAAATTTGACCAAATTTGTTGATTGACCCCAGGTTTTAAGCATGGTGACTATATTCACTCGTGGACGATCAATGATGCCTGGAATTGCTAAAGTAGTCCTTTTATTTTATCCGAAATGCCGGACATCCTGTCTCTGTGTAAGTTAAGAGACTACTCATGGACACACATCTCCTCTCAGACCAATGACCATTTTTCCTTGATTGTCAAGATACTTTGCTCATACGCGTTCACAGGCTATCATGAATATCCTCACTTTTCATTTGTATCTTTCGACAGAGCACTTCTGCTGTCTGTCCTGGAGAGAGTAGAATATTGCTTTCTGCAAACTGTCTGTATAAAGTATACAAGCAGGTAATAACTTAAACTTTGCAGGAAGCATGAAGTACAAAATTGTAATGCGACATGCTAGAATTTCCCCACTTGCAAAGGCTTGCCTTTTTAAAAATTTTTCATCCATTTACTTTTTGAAAATCAACCCATCAAATGAATCATCAAGAACTCTTTGGATTTCTTCCTTCAAATCTTTTCAGCTACAACATTAACAAGAGTTGAGGTGAACACAACATATGCCCCAACATGTGCATTTGTTTGAAATGTATATAAGAATACCAGCAGCATTGTGGTGAGTATAACCCCAGAGGGGAATCTTCATGGGCGTTGATGACACGTATGTGGTTACCATGACAACTGCGCAAGAGAACAAATGTGACCATCACTAAAGAAAACTTTTTGCGGAACACAGTTAGAGTTTTAGCCCGGACACAAAATAAGCTACCATGACAACTGCAAAACTGGATAAATGTAAGTTGTAACACGACCTCTGTGTATCTATGTATCCACCAAAAATTAAAGCTGTGTGTGGAGAAGAGTTGGAGTGGTAGCCCCGGACACGAAAACATATCTATTTATATAGTTTACAGAATGGCTATCTGGTTACCATGACAACCACAAATGTGGACAGATGTATGTCACAACATAGTCATCTGTGTGTCTACATGTATGTATCCACCAAATGGTAAAACTCTATGTGGAAAACTGTTGGAATTATAGCCTGGACACAAAATTATGTCTATTTATATAGTATACATATAGGGAATATAAAGGCAATCTGGTAACCATGACAACCATGCAAATGGACAAATGTGAGTCGCGACACACCATTATCTGTGTATCTATGTATCCACCAAAAATTCAAACTGTTCATAAAAAAACAGAATTATAGCCTGGACATGAAATCATATCTATGTATATAGTATATATAAGGAAAATGGCTATCTGGTTACCATGACAACCATGCAAATGGACAAATGTGAGTCATGACGCATCATTATCTGTGTATCTATGTATCCTATTGGCGGCGGTGAATAAAAATGACAAATTTAAAGCCCTTCATTGACTTGCTTTTCAAAAATCAAACCCTTTAACTTAATATTCCTGAACTCCCAGAATTTCTAGACCAAGGTGTAAGATTGAAAATCTCAATTTACAAAGGGTTTTCCCAAGTCAAAACTGTTTAGTCATTTACCAACTGAAACTCAGACCTGATCATTTAATTTTCTAGAACCTTCTACAGGCATGCTGGTTACATTCAACAAGAATACTCTGCAAATCTCTAGGAAATAGGTCAGCAGTGACTCCTTGGATATCTTGTGATCAACCTGGAGATATTGTGATCAACTTGGATATACTGTTATCAACATTTTGTTTATTACAATTAAATAGTCTCAATTCCTACAAGCTAAGTTTTTACCAGTAAACCGCATGATTTACCACAAAAAGGGTGAATGATTAATATAATTTAATCAAGATCAAGGCATCAGAGTATTTAATATCCTCTGTGCCTCACTTAATCAGACTACAGCTAAAGTTAACATCTCCGATGTGTTAGCATCAAATCAACAGCTTTTCATTTTCTCAGAGAAACAGGCCAAAAAAAAAGGGGAGGCAAACACTCAAAAAAGCCTGGATGGAAAAAATTGCTGATGAAAATCATGACTGGGACAAAAGGGCAAGGAAAGTCATTTACCTTGGTGAAAAGAAGTTGCTAAAAGAAAGTGTGAACAGTGCTGAATCAGCCCTACCACAATTTCAATAGAACAGGTGCTGATCACAATGTCTTGAGCAGAGGCAAGGTATCGCCAAATTTCCCTGACGCGTGTCACTCTTATCCAACTAGAGTTCAGACTTCGTTCAGTGTAATCTGGCTTTTGTTCACAAAATCAGGCTTGCGAGACAAACACAGAAATAAAGGTAGAGTAGGTGATACAACGATGTAGTCAAGACATGAGGGGTGGACTGGTTAATGAACAAGACATGAGGGGTGGACTGGTTAATGAACAAGACATGAGGGGTGGACTGGTTAATGAACAAGACATGAGGGGTGGACTGGTTAATGAACAAGACATGAGGGGTGGACTGGTTAATGAATGAAATGATTCGATAAACATTCACATCTACAACATGAGCATGCAAAGAAATGTATTGCTTTCAATCACCAGAAAAGTCCTTCCAAGAACCGGGACAGCATCAACAGTGTAAATTTACTTTGGTTTTAGCACAGCTATTTAGATTAATAAATAAATATTGTACACAAAATTGTTGTAAGATCATAAAAATATTTCTGAATTGTGGAAATATTTACACGGCATTTCAGGCATTTCAAAGAGGGCAACAGTAAGAGCTGTAATAACAGTAAGAGCTGTAATAACAGTAAGATCTGTAATAACAGTAAGAGCTGTAATAACAGTAAGATCTGGAGACATCGTGCACAAAAGTGTTTCCCGGTGATATTATGGCTTATTCCAACAAACAAAAAGAAATAAAATGTGCCGTTTTGCATTAGTTTCTGACTATTTTGCAACCAGGAATTTATATCCCCTACAAAAACCATTTCCGGTATATTTAGAACATATACTGTTTTTCTCATCTGAAATCCTCCTTCCTGATTGATTATTTCCAAATAATTAAATCAAGAACAATGCAAAAATCCTATGTAGGTACCTATCTGTGAATGCTAACAAACTGCTGTGAGTTGAGCTCAGGAGAGAGTACGAAGACCTAACATAAAAGTGGAGGTCTGAGTCTAGAGTTGATGTGCATTCCGACACAGCCGGCATTTCTCAGGAATTCACCCAGACAACATCCGGGAGGAGATCAACCCCAGACAAAGCTTATTATTCAAGCTTTTATCAGTGCCATTGTCTCAGACATCCAACAAGGCCTGTGTCAGTCAAACCAAAACATTATCAGCAGACTCAAATATCAAACACCCACCCCCGAACCCCTCAGCACCCCTATCCCAAACCAACGAAAAACTGCCAGTGCCAAGTCAAACTAAATACCTTTGTATCAATCTACCTATGAGGCATGCACCATCGGAGGAAAACAGTGAAACAGAAGTTGTCTACCAACTCATCTTTGGCATTTTCCTGACATAGTCACTAGAAATGTGAGAGACAGGCTCAGGTGAAAACAATGGGCTTCAATTTACAGTAGAAATACACAAGATTTTATCTATGCATGCATTTAAATTAGCAACAAAAAAAGCATTAAAAGATCTAATGTGAGTCCACACAAAGAAAGGTACCTGTATAAACCATCCGGACATGAACAAAAAGTTTTCATGAACAGAAGGGTTTTCATGAACAAAACTGTTTTCTTGAACAAAAGGGTTTCCATGAACAAAAGGGTTTTATTGAACAAAAGGGTTTTCATGAACACAATTGTTTTCGTGAACAAAGGGTTTCCATGTACAAAAGGGTTTTCTTGAACAAGAAGGTTTCCATGAACAGATTATCTTGTCCCATATTATTTTGGTCATGGCATTATCTGCAAACTGAAGGCCAGTCCGAATGCAAACATACTCATGGTGCTGCCTCACTGTGGTAACATTGGCATTGAAAGCAGACCATAGGCTGAGCACCCTAACTCTTCGACCTTTTCAACCACCTCTGCAACCAATATTTCAAAACATTGTGACAGAACTACCGGGTGTATAGAAAAGTGATTTGCATAGTTTTATGACAGTTGTATCTTTAGTGACACAAATCAATTTTAGCATCATTTTCATTACAAATGTATGCATCAATTTCTTGACTAAAGTGCTTTAGAGGCCGAAAAGGTTGAAGCTTTACAGCATACCTGCAATTACTATGACATCATATGCTGTAGAGATATGAAGTGCACTTTGTGAGACTGGCCTGGTCACCTTAGTAAGACACAGGTTTGGAATAATTCACCCAGATTGGTTTTTGGTATCGAAATCCTCCTAAACCCAAGATGCTAGCTTTAAATGTCGTGGTAGGTATAATAAGTATTATTATATAAGTATATATAGTAAATGAAGCCTGTAGGGCAAGCTAAGCTAAAAACACCTTTAATTTAATATACATTTATAAACAAAACCAGACTCACAAAATACACTTTCTATTTTGAGATTGCCTGTAAGTAAAAAATTTCTTACACAAACATAGTCTTACAGATTCTATGTTAATATCAAGAAATTCTGTTTACCCCTGAAGGAAGGTAACAGCTTCATCTTTGAACACACACGAGATTAAATTACAAAAAACACAAGCATGGCTCACTGAGGATGAAGATGTCATGAGAGTGTGTGATAGAACGGAATGATAAAAATCCAGGAAGCCACGAACTCTTCAGACCCGTCTGGCCAACGTTTTCCCAGCGGATGTTTTACGCACCTTAAAGGCAGCCACATTTATCTAATTAAATGATCGACCCAAACAGAAAAAAAAATGGGAATCTTGAGATGGGTAGCTCCTTGGTCCCTCCTACCATTAGAGCCACATCTGAGGACGTCAGGCAGGAAACTTTGCATCAGCGTTTATTTACCCAGGCACTTGGAGCCACTCTTACTCCGTACTTATTTATTTGATCTGAGTCTTGTGTCCTGGTGGTCATGGAGGAACACAAGAGTGATCTGCTCTTGGAAAGGAAGTCTCATTTGTTTGGAGAACGAACTGTCTAATGGACTGCCTGGAAGACTCTAAAATGGCCTAGAAAAGCCTGGCAAACACTTAACAAACTTGTAAAATAAATAGAAATTTTATTCCAAGCATGTAAGTTATACCATCAGTCCAAAATTTAGTACATACTGCAAATCTTCAACCTTTTCGACCTCTACGGCACTTTTTTCAGTGGAATTTATGCATACAATTATTATGAAAATGACAACAAAAATTTGTGTCACTAAAGAGGCAAGTTTCACGAAACTCTGCAGATTATTTTCTACAACTTATAGTTCTCTCAGAGTAGTTCGAAATATTGGTAGCTGTTATGGTTGAAAAGGTTGAAGAATTCAGGTATGTCTGTATGTTAAAGGAGAAGAAAACTTAAAACGATGACACTATAGGCTGAAAAGAGCACATTTTCTTCCATCTGCTTCTGCCTGCTGCATAGTTTTGCGACTTTTCCTCGCCGTACACGTAAAGACTGAAAAGGGCACAGCTGGCATAAATCGCGGAGTTCATTGTGTCCTCCATCTTTAACACACTGTTATTTATGTTGGGGATGTGTTGCCTCTCAGCCAATGAGAGTCGTTAAAATTGCCAGCTTGTTCGTGTGAAGTCGGAACCTATGTCCAACATTCCGGTTTCTCGATCGTCAAGTGGAAAACGAACTGTTTAGTTCTGCTGCAAATGTATGAACTGCACTTCGGCGGTTTCCGACAGCAATTCTCTTCCTATCACAGAAGACTTCAGGACTAGTTCTTAGGCAAAATGGAGTCGCCCACAGTGGATTTTGGAGCTGACTTTATTTATAATTTATCAACTTGAGGTATATATTAGAATTTTTTATATGGCATGCACCTGTGAGGAAGTGCATACTCTTTTCAATGGTATCTCTTTGATATTTAAATTTTCTTCTCCTTTAAACATGAAAAAGAGGAAGAGGATCATGTGCAATAAAGCATACATTTTGAACTAAAATAAACTTTTTTTGTTGAAAAAAAAGAGACATCGATGGGTGTCTAATAAATCGTCAGCACCTATGCAACACAATACCTTTCAGAAATCAAATGCTTTTTCTTAAAAATAACTGACAACAGTTTTATTTTGTGTTTTAGATGCCAGGCAACACTTTAAAATGGAATAAATACAAAAATGGAATAAATACAAAAATGGAAGTTCGCCTTTTCATTTTGTCCAATGTTCATATTTTGATAATTTTCTGCTCTTCAAGGCCTGCCATTCACGTCTTTAACGTGAACAGTTGTTGACACAGCCCACCTTTAACACAAATCAAAAGAATGATTTTTCAGGTTTGTTTTTTATATTTTCGCACAACCCTCTCACAACAATGAAAAAAGGTAAAAAGATTATTTCAGCCCGTAAAACAAAAAGTTAAACTGGTGTGGCCTAATTTCACAATACCACAAAATTCACCATAAAAATGACATCAATCGACAATTGTCCCAGACCATTTCAACTCAGCAACAGTAAATCTTTAACCACACTGGATATGATGTATTAGAAGGTCCACTAAACCTCTGCAAAATGTCAAAAAACAGGTTATTACATCTGACGCAGAGATTACACCTTTATCAACCTACACAGCAATAAAAATGATCTACAACAAAACTGATACGATATACATAGCCTTTGTACATTTGAAAAGATTACGTAAAGGCCCAGCAGTTCCCGTTAAATCCCCTAAACTTCAACCCTATACATATCAACACAAGGATACTGCAGATTTTTGAAGTGATCCTGGTGAAACAGTTGTCGGTAAGGGATAAATAATTCACTGCTTCAAAACAGATGATGTTTCTTACTCGGCTAAACTGTTCCAATCTCCACAGAGTTACAACCTGTATTCAATTTCAAAACTGAGCAAAGTTCAGCATAAATATTTATCAGGCGAGAAAACATCAAAAGACAGCCAAAGGAGTTTAAACTGCAATGAATGTCTGATAATATATATGTTATCTTTAAAGTTAAGTAATATTTGGTTACATTTTAAAGAGCTTGAAAGTCTTAACACTGAAGGTGAAGACAGGATTTATAACAACCATGGCTATTCTCAGGAATCTGAAACAAGAACAGCAAACCCTACACCAAAGCTGTGGAAATGTTGTCACAAGGGTACAGAAGTTTCATACACACATTCGCCTGGGTATATAAAAAAACTGACTCATTCTTCGTTCATTGTTTTCTTTACAGAATCATGCTGCACAAAGCTGTACTGATGTTTAAATGTCTGAGCGGACTAACCCCAAACTGACTTTTCATCCTGTTTACCTGCACTGCAACTGTCTATCAAACTAACCTTCGATCTACAACCTCCATGAACCTCAGCCTGCCCCCCCACCCCCACCCCCTCCAAAACCTAGAAACAATACCATTAAAAATTCTTTTAGATATTCTGGGGTGACACTGTGGAACCGACTACTTATACATGTTCAAAAAATCACAGAACGTCAATGTTTTCAAAAAGAAAAAAATGGAAACTATGTGAAAATATGCCTCTGCTGATTAAGTAAGAAACTGTCCATGATGCACTACAGTGTGTATAGTCTTTGATCATCTTACATCAGGTTCATCTATACTGTAACAAACTGTCCATGATGCACTACACTGTGTATAGTCTTTGATCATCTTACATCAGGTTCATCTATACTGTAACAAACTGTCCATGATGCACTACACTGTGTATAGTCTTTGATCATCTTACATCAGGTTCATCTATACTGTAACAAACTGTCCATGATGCACTACTCTGTGTATAGTCTTTGATCATCTTACATCAGGTTCATCTATATTGTAACAAACTGTCCATGATGCACTACTCTGTGTATAGTCTTTGATCATCTTACATCAGGTTCATCTATACTGTAACAAACTGTCCATGATGCACTACACTGTGTATAGTTTTTGATCATCTTACATCAGGTTCATCTATACTGTAACAAACTGTCCATGATGCACTACTCTGTGTATAGTCTTTGATCATCTTACATCAGGTTCATCTATACTGTAACAAACTGTCCATGATGCACTACACTGTGTATAGTTTTTGATCATCTTACATCAGGTTCATCTATACTGTAACAAACTGTCCATGATGCACTACACTGTGTATAGTTTTTGATCATCTTACATCAGGTTCATCTATACTGTAACAAACTGTCCATGATGCACTACTCTGTGTATAGTCTTTGATCATCTTACATCAGGTTCATCTATACTGTAACAAACTGTCCATGATGCACTACACTGTGTATAGTTTTTGATCATCTTACATCAGGTTCATCTATATTGTAACAAACTGTCCATGATGCACTACTCTGTGTATAGTCTTCGATCATCTTATATCAGGTTCATCTATATTGTAAGGAACTGTCCATGATGCACTACACTGTGTATAGTCTTTGATCATCTTACATCAGGTTCATCTATATTGTAAAAAAAACTGTCCATGATGCACTACACTGTGTATAGTCTGATCATCTTACATCAGGTTCATCTATATTGTAGGAAACTGTCCATGATGCACTACACTGTGCATAGTCTTTGATCATCTTACATCAGGTTCATCTATATTGTAAAAAAAACTGTCCATGATGCACTACACTGTGCATAGTCTTTGATCATCTTACATCAGGTTCATCTATACTGTAACAAACTGTCCATGATGCACTACACTGTGTATAGTCTTTGATCATCTTACATCAGGTTCATCTATACTGTAACAAACTGTCCATGATGCACTACACTGTGTATAGTCTTTCATCATCTTACATCAGGTTCATCTATACTGTAACAAACTGTCCATGATGCACTACACTGTGTATAGTCTTTCATCATCTTACATCAGGTTCATCAATATTTTATACATACTGTATAGACCTTGTAAATAACCCTTTATGTGTGAATATGTGTATGCATGCTGAAGGAAGATTAGTTTTGTAACTAATTGGTCTCCCTCAGAAAATATGGTATTATTATTATTTATTAATGTTCACAAGAAGGACTCTTTAGTAACAGTATGTCTTTCACAGTTAAACACCAGCACTTTAGGAAATGTATTTTCTGTTTAATCAACAGTGTAATTGTTTTAGCAGTGATCAGCAAGCAGCTTTATACGTCCGTCTGTCTATCATTTTTTCCAATTTTTCACACCCTATTTTTCAACATGGCCCCTGGTTTAACAAAAAGCTTAAGTGCAGATAACCGATTGACTTTTTTCAGGACTCACAGCTTTTGTAAATTTGCACTTGTTTTACTTCTTTTTTAAGTTTGCTACTGCCATGATGGAAGTCAAAAGACAAACAAACAGCCAAATGCCAGAGTTTCTCAGGGATTGAGGGTGATGTTATTGAGAGAATAAGGAGTTCTTCCATCTCCCCCGCCCCCTCACCTCAACCCAAACACAAATCACACTCTTGGGGGGTCAGACATACATCATGTGCTAAAACACGCTGAATTTCCCAAAAACTTAATCACAAAGAAATAAAAAGCTGACAGAGCTTTCAGTTGCCCGAGATGTAAACACCTCACTGGATCCCCTTCCGTGTTTTTCGAGGCGACGAAAAAATAAAAGTCAATAGATTTATTTCCGCTTCCACATGTCTTATTTTATTTTCTACTGTTGAAGTTGTCTACCCTCTGTTGGAGCCTTGTGCCAGCCACGATGACTCATCTATTCTTTATCGGACAGACGGAGACGTAACAATGACCATCTTTCACACATGTGGTCTCTCTTTATTGTAAAAGAAACTGGCCTACTCTTGGGTACACAAGCACTAAGGGTCGTTGCAAGACGCTGAGCCTTTTAATACATCAAAGTTGTTGTATCAGCGAACTACAGATGTCATGGCAACCAATGTGACCAAGCTGAAACAGCTTCCGCTATAGATTGCTATCTGAGATTAACTGGAGGCAGTATTTCTAGCATTGTATACAGGGTGCTGAAATCAAATGGACAAAAAAAAAAAACACACAAAAAAAAGGTGAAAATCAAATGAAATTTTTCTTTTTACTTTCTCAATGTTTTGTACCACAACAAAGATTTTTCTCTCTGAAATTCATCCACACAGAAATGTAATGGTATTCCCTTCTTGAAATCATTATTACCAACAGAATCTACCTTTGGTCTGTACCAAATTTCCTCACAATTGGTGTATTCATGTCTAAATTCACAAGTGGCAAGATTTTAATGAAAGATGATCACCTAAACACATTTAAAGCTACATCTGTTTTAAGATACCTGGGCCCAGTTTCACAAAGCAGCGTACGACATCTTTTCATCGTATATTCGTCGTACAATATTTTGCACGTCACTATCACTGTACCATTGTCCTATATGTGCGATTATCCTACACGTACAACATCTTTGTGAAACTGGGTCCTGATAAGCTTAACTTGACAAATCACACATGAAAATTAAAACCACATGCTTGGATGTTGAGAAAAGATAATTGGGCAGGGTTGTTGAAAATCACTTTAATGTAAAACAATGAATTTATCTGTTACAAATTTGGAAATAGGTCTCAACTTTCAAGGCCTTGCCAAATAATGAAACGGATCTTATGAAGCCATTTAATAATGTTAAGAGAAATAGGCAATTTTAAGTTTGTACATGTTATCATGGACAGATGGACAAAACTGTCCAACCATATTAGTCTCCTCCCAATAACGGCTGGTATGTAAGAACTACTTTTTTCTTCACGTATGACATGAAAACAAAAAGACAAATCTCCAGTGGAGTCTTGAGTTGAGGCATATATAAGCATGCTCTCAAACTGAGAAGGTGTTAAGCCATAATCTTTCAGTCATTCAAACATGAAAGTAGAATTAAAACGCAAAATCTGCACATTTAAAGTGTCTGCGCTCTAACTATATAATTAAGTGTACAATATTACAGCTGGGACTAATACTTGCAATAGGGGCCTCCGTGGCTCAGTCGGTTAAAGCGCTAGCGCAGCGTAATGACCCAGGAGTCTCTCACCAATGCGGTCGCTGTGTGTTCAAGTCCAGCTCATGCTGGCGGCCGTACGTGAGAAGGTCTGTCAGCAACCTGCGGATGGTCGTGGGTTTCCCCCGGGCTCTGCCCGCTTTCCACCCACCATAATGCTGGCCGCCGTCGTATAAGTGAAATATTCTTGAGTACGGCGTAAAACACCAATCAAAAAAAAAAAAAAAAAAAAAAAAAAAAAAAAATACTTGCAATACAAATGTACAACATGTATATTTTTTTTTATTTCATTGATGAGCCGTTCTCAAGGATATTTCACGTATATAACGGCGGCCAGCAATATGGTGAGAGGAAACCAGGCAGAGCCCAGGGAAAACCCACATCCATTCGCAGGTTGCTGCCAGATCTTCACATGTATGGCTAGAGAGGAAGCCAGCATGAACTGGACTTGAACTCACAGCGACCACATGGGTGAGAGGCTCTTGGGTCATTGTGCCATGTTGGCCTGCTAACCATCTGTATCCGAAGTAAAAATATAACACCACATCCCTGAATAAACTTCAAAATTAACAGTTGACAGGCGCACATTTCCTTTTCAGCATATGACCAAAACATAACAGGCATAAACCTGAAGGATACCTATGATGACATCACAGTGGCAACATGGTACAAGTGAATTCTTTGAGACAAGTCTAATTTAATTAAATATCTTGGTATTGATAGGTAAAAATTAGCTGTACTAAGACCAATCTGCGATCAGCTATCAAATGACATGAGTACCAATTATTATCACAGCTTTTTTTCATCTTTTTACAAAAGAGGCAGCCATGATCTTATTTTTTATGCTATAAAAACATCATTCATTTATAACATTTTTTTTTCATCTAATTTATATACACTGTCTTTTTCTATTTTTCTTTTGAAGTCAATAATTTCTAAACCAAGTTATTCATCTCTGACAAGTTTTTAATCAACTTTTTGATTTTCTATATTTTAATTATCCCATACATATACAAGTGTCTAAATTACAAACCCCTCTGACAATTTGGCTATAAATAAACATCTGCATTTTAACAAACTAACTTACAGGCCTTCAATTTGCATTCATGTCATGTCTAGGACACATCCAAGTTAGATTTATCTCTGGTTTTTAATTTATTTCATTTCATCTCATCTGAAAACATGGTACAATTTTTCCATATACTCTGCTCCTACATTTGCCCTCCTGTAAAACTCCCTGAACTCGGCCCCTCAGCTGTCTTCATTAACCCCATTAAAAGTGAGAGTGTAGGTAAAGTTGAGAAGGGGGTGGGGAGGGGGGATGGGGAGGTCACAGGTACATCAGTCTTCATCTATGGTTCAGCAGAAAGCAGCCTTGGCATGAGGATACCCAATGACCTCACTGATATGGGGCTCAGGTCACATGACAGGGGTCACTGGGTACATACCCTGCTGAATTGACTGGCCTAATCTGACCCAGATGTGAGATTACACATGTACATTGCCTGTCAATCTACACTAAATACTCTAATTATTTTCTCCCTCAAGCACTTACCTGAGAATAAACTGCTGGACAAGGATAATTAATGGGCTGTACCAAATAATGTTATGACAAAGGACAACTGTTTGGTACAGGACAAAACTGACACGTGCAAAACAACTGCTCATGAAATTTATTAATAATATAAATGTCCTGCACCAATGTGAATAGCTGAAGGATTTGCCATTATGTCCTGTACCAACGTGAATGGCTGAAGGATTTGCCGTTATGTCCTGTACCAAGGTGAATAGCTGAAGGATTTGCCATTATGTCCTGCACCAATGTGAGTAGCTGAAGGATTTGCCATTATGTCCTGCACCAATGTGAATGGCTGAAGGATTTGCCATTATGTCCTGCACCAATGTGAATGGCTGAAGGATTTGCCATTATGTCCTGCACCAATGTGAATAGCTGAAGGATTTGCCATTATGTCCTGCACCAATGTGAGTAGCTGAAGGATTTGCCATTATGTCCTGCACCAATGTGAGTAGCTGAAGGATTTGCCATTATGTCCTGCACCAATGTGAATGGCTGAAGGATTTGCCATTATGTCCTGTACCAGTGTGAATGGCTGAAGGATTTGCCATTATGTCCTGCACCAACGTGAATAGCTGAAGGATTTGCCGTTATGTCCTGCACCACCCGTACCAATGTGAGTAGCTGAAGGATTTGCCATTTTGTCCTGCACCAATGTGAATAGCTGAAGGATTTGCCATTATGTCCTGCACCAATGTGAATAGTTGAAGGATTTGCCATTATGTCCTGCACCAATGTGAATGGCTGAAGGATTGGCCATTATGTCCTCCACCAACGTGAATAGCTGAAGGATTTGCCATTATGTCCTGCACCACCTGTACCAATGTGAGTAGCTGAAGGATTTGCCATTTCATCCTGCACCAATGTGAATGGCTGAAGGATTTGCCATTATGTCCTGCACCAAAGGGGAATGGCTGAAGGATTTGCCATTATGTCCTGTACCAATGTGAATGGCTGAAGGATTTGCCGTTATGTCCTGCACCACCCGTACCAATGTGAGTAGCTGAAGGATTTGCCATTTTGTCCTGCACCAATGTGAATAGTTGAAGAATTTGCCATTATGTCCTGCACCAATGTGAGTAGCTGAAGGATTTGCCATTATGTCCTGCACCAATGTGAATAGTTGAAGAATTTGCAGTTATGTCCTGCACCAATGTGAATAGCTGAAGGATTTGCCGTTTACGGTTATGTCATGCACCAATGTGAGTAGCTGAAGAATTTGCAGTTATGTCCTGCACCAATGCAAAACTTATTTCCAGGCTTCCCTGTACTCGATATCTACATACATTTGTTTGGGCCCTTCTTATTTACTCTGCGAGTTTTAAAACTATCAATGGTGATGAATTCATGAATGAAGGAAGTCCAGTTTTTTTTGTGATTACACATCATTCACAAGCAAGAGTTTGTTAATCTTAAAAATGTCACAGAATAACAAGGTCTCACATCCAACAGACACCCCCTGGTTAAAATGGATAGCTTCTGTGTTCTATCTATTTATCAAAAGAGCTATAAACTTTTTAATCCTAAATTATTTCACAAAGAGCGCAGAAACCAAAAGTGAAAAAATATCAGTACCAAATCTGTGAAAAATTTGTTTTACTATAGACATTAGTTCTTCATCTACGTTTACAACAGGAATAGCATGACCACTCCAATCCCTGATCTTCAATGAATTTGGCTTAGTTATTTTGGAGACATAACAAAATAAAAAATGGTGAAAAAACATTCCTTTTCCTGTTTCTGGTCACAAAATTATATAATGCTACATCAATTGGCTTTCCTTTTTTTCAGTAACAGATGGGTGGAAATGACTGACAAAATCGCATGTCGAAATTAGCGCAACAGAATAGGCCTAATTAAAGTTTGCAAAAACTCTAAAAATGGCCGGTTTAACTCAGTCAGACAAATTATCAAAGTCATTTCAGGAACCAAGCATTACTGTTTTAGGAGAAATATGACAGTTCTAGGCCAATTTTAGGCCAATTTGTGACATATTTTTAGGATGTTTACAGTTAGTTTATGACAGGCATGTTGAATCAAGGTCCTCAGCATATGTGGCTTACTCTGATGTAAAATCACAATATGCTGGTGCCAGTCAAATCCCATCCCAGGGCCTCCCCCCTGACCCCCTATACCGACTCCCCATCCCCCCCACCCCAAATCTGAACCCCAAGACAGACTGAGAATTCTTACAGATACGACCTGTGTTCAAAGAGAGCACAAAATAAGTGGAATGACTTCAACATGTTATTAGAAATACATGGCCTATGAAAAAAAAGGAGTACACAAAGACCAGCATGGAGAGTTAATGCTGTATGAATTAAGTGTAGGGCATGAATGAAAAGATTCCTAACACAACCCCAGGAGACCAGCCGAATATGTTGTACTCGCTAATTCCTAATGCCGAATCATGAATTACAAAAACAGGAATTTAATTTTTTACCAGCAACCAGCACTGTAAGTGTGACGCTCTGTCTGTCGCTCAAATTTCTGACATCATACCTTTTAACAAGAGTCTTACTCTTAAACAGTTTTTTTTTCTCCAGTTTTATTCCAGCTTGTCTCAAGGCTACTGTTTCACCTTTGCGCAGAATAATATTCATGGCACTGAAATATCTGTGTACAACATCTATGAATTATTTGATATTTAAAATTATCTTGGTTTAGGACATGTAGTGAATGACCTACAATTTCCCCCATAAAGGTGCATTTTGTCCTGCAACTGCAAATAATTAAATGCCACAAAATTTCGCTTTCATTGCTTAAGCTTACACGTTCTTCCACAAGGATATCACCCTGACTTCCAAACAAAACACCTTCCTAAGATCACTGGAACCATAAGCCTCACAAAAAATGTGTAACTTAGCCACCTGTGGAAAGTTCAGGTCATTTAACAATTCATCTCTTCAGGGGAGAGAACCGTGTTTAGCTATGTGTGCACAAGTAGAACATATCCACGAAGTACGAGAGAACACCAATGCAGTCCACAACCCACTTAATGATCAGTCATTTCACAATGATTCAGTTGTATCACTAGTTGCCTAGTTAAGACATCCATTCTACTGCAGACAAATTATCACCCATGAAGTCACAGGATTTGATCTCTGGAACAAAGTGTTTTGAGGACCTTGATGGAAGTCTTTTGTCGTCCAGAACTTCCAAAGCCAGTTTTCATGTTGGCTTGCATGAATTTCTCTGTGTTCAGATTATCACACAGTGATGTTGTTCATACACTAGCCTAAAAACAAACACATAGCCTACGACTCACAATTTCTGCGGAGAAAAAATCAAGTACTTTCTTCAATGTTTCTTTAATGGCACAGAAAACACTAAAATGAAGTACATGTCAGATGAAAGATCATTAAATACTGCTCTAAGAGATAAATGGATTTATAATTTCATATTTCTTAAACCCAGTAAAATGCTTTGGCATCACTAGATTATATGGTGGCTTTCTTGATCATACTGTGTGACCAGTGACCTTTACATTCAAAATGTATACATATACAAAGCTATAAATGCCTTCACCAAACAGGCCTTAAAACTGTCTCTCTGAAACAAAAAATATGGACGTGACATCACTGATACTCACTGGGTCCAACTCACCATATAATGAGATATTTTAAAATCGCTTTACTGGGATTGGAAAAATTCCATTTCAATTCAGCACTCAATAGTCATTTCAGTGTTTTCTTGGCCTTTGATCTTAGGCTGAAATAAATTCAACATCTGGAAGACACACATTCAAAATTCCAGTACAAAGTCACGATTGAATAATCTTGTCTGAAAATCAGTTGACATTAAAATGCAACAATATCGCCAGTATGTTCTTGTCTAATACTGTCTTTTGCTGCTGGACACTAACGACAGGGGTTTACTTTCAACGGGAATCCTGGAGTCCGATTCTCGCCATGTAAATTTGATCTGCATGGATTCCCGGAAGAAAGTCACAAGAAATAAACATGGAGCTGTGAAACTGGGTGCCTGGAGACATGTTTGTGAAAATATTTTGGTGGCTATTAAGCAGCGATAAAACATCGGAAGTGGCGGGAATCGGAACGACTCTATACAGTTTGCTTGTAAATGTGATCGCATCTACACTGGAGTTTTGGAACCACAAGGAAGATTTTATTGTGGCATGCTACTGTCAAATGTCACAGCCACGTAGCAAGTTCACTAGAAATGTCAGCAGCTCAATCAGCTACAGCAGACTTCTGTAGCTGAAAGCTTTGCTCTGAGGACCATTTACATTTTACTAGTAGGGCACATCTTACACATCTTACCAAATATAAAGAGTCTGCAACTGATTTCTTGATAACAAATGTCTGTTACCTGAACTTCTTAAATAAACTACATATATCAGATCAACTAAAACTGTTAAAACTTTATTGGCGTAGTGCTTTTTTTCTATCAAGAAGCCTGAGCCTTAACAATTTGGGGAAGGGCCATTCGATTTCCAAGTCACCTGGCCCTGCTGGCCTCTTGATTTGTGGGGCTTATTTCTACCCCTGTAAAGTGCTGTTTATGTCACCCAGAATCCCAAAAACTGTTTGATTTTATCAGGTATTAAAACCTGGAGTAACTGCATACTTTGTGCTACTAGAATTGACATAGGTTCTGGTGGATTCCCGCAAAAGCAAACCTTCGGGAATCCATTTAGATTCTGGTAAAGAATTACGAAAATGATGACCTGAAAAACGTACAGTATTTGAGTCTGAAAAGCAACCTGTACCTGTTGGTGGAAAACACGTACAGTATTTGAGTCTGAAGAGCAACCGGTACCTGTTGGTGGAAAACACGTACAGTATTTGAGTCTGAAGAGCAACAGGTACCTGTTGGTGGAAAACACGTACAGTACTTGAGTCTGAAGAGCAACCGGTACCTGTTGGTGGAAAACACGTACAGTATTTGAGTCTGAAGAGCAACAGGTACCTGTTGGTGGAAAACAGACACACAACACAGAAATAGTTCAATAATTGTGCCATTTCTAACCGAAAAACTTCACCTACCTCAAACGGCACTGCCTCGAAAAAGATGGCCATGAACCAGTTGAGGGTAACCGTGGAGATTTCGATGTCAATGTCTTCCAAGTGATGGCAAAGTTTAGGAAGCTTGTCAAGGATTATCTCCCTTAGGACCTCTTGGTCAGCCTGAGCACCAATCAGATTGTGATTAAAGTAGTTCGGCGAAAAGTACTTCTCCGTAACTGCCACCAGAGTCCTGAAAAACAGAGGTCACTTCAAGGTCACATGCATTTACACCCTCTGTTGTTTAGGTAATGAATATTTATTCAACACATGTAAAATCTGGACTTCAAGTCACGTGTGAAAGTTTGTCAGTTAATTGCCACACACTGCAGGTTTACTCCTGGTACTCTGGTTTCCTCCTTGAATACCACTGATCACCACTGTATAAGTGAAATATTCTTGAGTACAGCATAAAACCCCAATCAAATAAATAATCTGGAAATCTTTAATGTTGAATAACAAAAAAGAACTCTTATTGCTTTTTTTAGAGAAGCAAATCAACATTTCAGGTTTGTCTACATAACACGATGAACATGGCTGTGGGAGTTACTTCCCTTACTTTCAAACATCCTGCCACCGAACAAAGTAGTACCCAGTAAATCTGACACATAAAAACATTGCTTAACAATGAATTCTGCCAGGCTCAGTACAGTTATATAATATTCAATTCATCAAATGAGACAAAAATATGACTACAATAAAAACACTATCCTAACTTCACCGCAATTTTCTTTTTCATCCAAATGTATTCCACCATCCACTGAGGAGACAGCCATGGGGCAGCCTTACACACTATGACATATCTCATTAATCTGTGACATAAAAACTGGGTCTCACCAGAAGGCATCAGGGGGTTCCATGATGAGCAGAGACATGGCCACGATGAAGTTCAGCCCCTGACAATACCCCACTGACGGATTGTGGATGCAGAAGGCCAACAACACATCCTGGAGGTCATGGATCTGAAAGGTCAAAGGGCGGAGGCCAACAATAGGTCAAAGGTTAAAGACAGGTCAATAGGGGAGTTTGAACTCTTTTTATCATTGACAGTAGAAGAAGTCATGTCAAACATGTTAGGCAACTATTTTTGCTCACATTCACTATTACATGTGCGTGTGGAAAAAGTGTCATAAAAAGTCATTTAGAGTGGAGGAATGATGGAGAAGATTGAGAATCTGAATATTTGTGAACTTGAGAAGTTCCTAAATGAAAGACATGTCCTTTATGCCACTGGAAAACGGTGAGACAGGTGACCGGTATATTAATGTGCACAAAGCTTGCCAAACATTTTTCACCATTCACATGTCACAGTTGGACTGTTTTTACGTAACAAAAGATTTCCAACTCGAATCTCCCCTACTGTAGAATCTCCCCTATTGTAGAATCTCCCCTGCTGTAGAATCTCCCCTGTTGTAGAATCTCCCCTATGGTAGAATCTCCCCTCCACTGTAGAATCTCCCCAATTGTAAAATCTTCCTCTATTGTAGAATCTCCCTTGTTGTAGAATCTCCCCTATTAGGCTTGCAGGTCAAAATTTTAAACACTGCTTACATGTATTTTTCTTTTTCAAAATTTGACACAAAGAATGTAGTGGGACAGGGGACAGAAGATCAAATACTGCTCAAGATATTAGTTAATGCTCATGACATCATGAAGTTTTCAGAATACTCTAACGAAGACAGGATATTGAATAATGTTTAGAATTCCATATAGAGCTAGCCAAGTCCTATAGTGCCCAGGATATTAGTTAATGCTCATGATATCATGAAGTTTTCAGAATACTGTAATGAAAGCAGGATATCGAAGAATGTTTAGAATATTATATAGTGCTAACAAAGTCCTACAGTGCCCAGGATATCACTGAATAATAATAAGCACAATCTTGTGGAGGTAATGATACTGAGGTAGTGGTAAGAATAACATATAATGGCAGCTCAATCTCACCCCTTTAGAGCCTGGAGAAGAGAATTTGACATTGCTGGGCATTGTCCTCATCAGGTCCAAGGATATCTGCTTCCTGTACCGAGCTGCCAACTGTCACCAAACAAAACACTCAACTTTAGTTTGAACTGGATGTTAGGCCAACCTCAAGATAATAACAACTGGGTCGGATTTTCAGTTTTATTTTTATTCAAGTTTTGGACTTCTTAGTGTTGGCCTTACCCACAATGGTAGTCAGTATTACAGGAGGGTGGTCAGTATTACAGGAAGGTAGTCAGTATTACAGGAAGGTAATCAGTATTACAGGATGGTAGTCAGTATTACGGGATGGTAGTCAGTATTACAGGAGGGTGGTCAGTATTACAGGAGGGTGGTCAGTATTACAGGATGGTAGTCAGTATTACAAGATGGTAGTCAGTATTACAGGAGGGTGGTCAGTATTACAGGAGGGTGGTCAGTATTACAAGATGGTAGTCAGTATTACAAGATGGTAGTCAGTATTACGGGATGGTGGTCAGTATTACAGGACTGGTCAGTATTACGGGATGGTAGTCAGTATTACAGGATGAGAATACTGGGAAACCACTGCACTCTGATAGGTATCTGACAAACCTCCTCATGTATGGCCATAGGGGACCCAATAGGGACTGGTGGAAACCACTGCACTCTGATAGGTATCTGACAAACCTCCACATGTATGGCCATAGGGGACCCAATAGGGACTGGTGGAAACCACTGCACTCTGATAGGTACCTGGCAAACCTCCTCATGCATGGCCATAGTGGACCCAACAGGAACTGGTGGAAACCACTGCACTCTGCTAGGTATCTGACAAACCTCCTCATGTATGGCCATAGGGTACCCAATAGGGACTGGTGGAAACCACTGCACTCTGCTAGGTATCTGACAAACCTCCTCATGTATGGCCATAGGGGACCCAATAGGGACTGGTGGAAACCACTGCACTCTGATAGGTACCTGGCAAACCTCCTCATGTATGGCCATAGCGGACCCAATATGGACTGGTGGAAACCACTGCACTCTGATAGGTATCTGACAAACCTCCTCATGTATGGCCATAGGGGACCCAATAGGGACTGGTGGAAACCACTGCACTCTGCTAGGTATCTGACAAACCTCCTCATGTATGGCCATAGGGGACCCAATAGGGACTGGTATAAACCACTGCACTCTGCTAGGTACCTGGCAAACCTCCTCATGTATGGCCATAGCGGACCCAATAGGGACTGGTATAAACCACTGCACTCTGCTAGGTATCTGACAAACCTCCTCATGTATGGCCATAGCGGACCCAATAGGGACTGGTGGAAACCACTGCACTCTGATAGGTACCTGGCAAACCTCCTCATGTATGGCCATAGGGGAGCCAATAGGGACTGGTAGAAACCATTGCACTCTGCTAGGTATCTGACAAACCTCCTCATGTATGGCCATAGGGGACCCAATAGGGACTGGTATAAACCACTGCACTCTGCTAGGTACCTGGCAAACCTCCTCATGTATGGCCATAGGGGAGCCAATAGGGACAGGTACTAGGTATCTGACAAACCTCCTCATGTATGGCCATAGGGGACCCAATAGGGACTGGTAGAAACCATTGCACTCTGCTAGGTATCTGACAAACCTCCTCATGTATGGCCATAGGGGACCCAATAGGGACTGGTAGAAACCATTGCACTCTGCTAGGTATCTGACAAACCTCCTCATGTATGGCCATAGCGGACCCAATAGGGACTGGTATAAACCACTGCACTCTGCTAGGTACCTGGCAAACCTCCTCATGTATGGCCATAGGGGAGCCAATAGGGACAGGTAGAAACCACTGCACTCTGCTAGGTATCTGACAAACCTCCTCATGTATGGCCATAGGTACCCAATAGGGACTAACCACTGCACTCTACTAGGTACCTGACAAACCTCCTCACATATGACCATGGCTGACCCAATAGGAACCAGATTGGAACATTTTATCATGCGCCATACTGTTTACATATGTTGTCTTTTTCCTTCACCTGGTTCTTTTCACTCAACAATTCCACACCTCTAAATAAGCCTGCCATAATCATAAATAATACAAACCCTGAACAATATTTCAAGTTATATATCTGGTATAAAATTTTGTTATACAGCATCTTATTTTGGCAAGATCTTTTCCACAGACCTGGGAATCTGGCAGTGAGTTGCAGAGGTTTCGGAAAAAGTGAGGTCCTTTTTCCTTGCGTAGGTCATCCACTTGGCTGTAGACAAGCCTCCGCCAGACCTCTTTACGGTACTGGTGTGGTATTCCTCCGCGACACAACTGCTTCAGCTCTTTATCCTGTAACGATCACAACCCACAAAGGAAATTATTGCAAATTAACAAGATTAAACTTTGACTAAAATAATATAAAATGAACAAGATTTACTGATCAGGAGCCATTTGTAAAAGTCTTCTGAGCCATTGGCAAATAGTTATGCAGCACCTCAAGATTGAAAGCTCGAAGTGAAGCTGATTACGTATATTACTCTGTTATAAACACAAAAATCCACCAATATGTCACAAAATGGGGCAGAACTGCTGTCAGGAGTGTCTGGGCCAACTACAAATACAAAAGCACGTCAGTATAAACGCCAAAAAACGAATAGATTGACAAGCATATGTACGAACAGCAAGGCAGTCACACTGACAGCCATACTATATATTCCCTTATTAATGGATGGCGTATAAAAATGAAAAACCAAAGACTACTCTTACTTGAATGAGAAAAAATGTTCCAAGTCAAGTGTTCTATTTCTTAGGCAATATGGATGACTTTAGGTGCCGATAGTAACAAACAATTTTATTGCCATAAAGTTTACAGACAGACAGACAGACAGATGGGCGAACATTCATTCAGCAAGATAAACCAAACCATAATACAACCCATCACAAATGAAGTAAGTAGAACGACCACTGAAAACGGAAATTTCCAAGACAATCCTTCCTTTTGACTTTTTAGGCATTTAATTTCTTATGTAGATTTCATGGACCAGAGTTGGCATCAGTATTATATTAAACATTTTTTCATCTGATCTCAAACATCTCATTACATGTTGAAATCAATACTTATTAATATTAATCAAGAGACATTAGAGAATTTCGCAAGAAATTCGGACACAGATGAAAATAAAAGTGGAAGAACCCATAAAACTTAACCATTGACTATTATCTTACCGATCTGTCAAACTCTCTGTGCTGACAAAGAAAGTCCTTCCAGCGCAGCTGATGGTGTTCGTAGTTTGCCAGCTGCATTGTGTAGTGCTGGTTGAGTTGTTGGCAGATGTAATGAAGGAGCAGACCAGTGTTCTGATGGCTGTGTTTGAACCCATAGTTATCCACATGGTGAGGGCTGCCTGCCAATCTGGAACAAGCAGGAATCATTGACTGAGTGATTGATTAAGGCTATAACAGGTGATTCATTGATTTATTTGAATGATGTTTACAGATGCCTTTTCCTTCGACACCATGGCTATCAATTTCAGAGTGGAAGTCAGTCAGCAGAATTTTAACCAGGTACCTGACAAACCTCCTGACCTGACCCCACAGTCTTTCACCAGGTACCTGACAAACCTCCTGTCTTCAAGCCACTAGTGGCCTTCTAGCTAGATGGGGGCATGCAGATTCATTGCCTGGGGCCAATCAGCTCCGCCAGAACAACACGAGCCTATGAGCCCCTAGTAAATCGGCTGCTCTGAAGAAGACTACAGATTCCAGTTTCACAAAACTTGGCATTACCACAAAGGGGAGATAATCAGGTTTAAACCTGTTACCTTCTCACCTCTCAAATGTTGGCAGACTGGGATTTGTCCTCCGGGCTTCTGACAACAAACCTTTGACTGTGGCTTTGTGCTGAAACAAAAAAATGGATGAAAAATACACTGATTTTCACTATGTGAAAGAAAAACATTTCTTAAGGATTTTCAAGACCCTAATATCCAACATTGTCCAACACTTCCAAAAGCTGTTCAGTTTAGCTACAAACTTTCATGCTGGGTTAATAGGGAGGTTTAGAGTTCGCACTCTTATTGTTAAAGGTAAAAAATGTCGTTCTGCACCACATGACCTGTCAGAAATGTTAGATAACTATTTTTCATTACATTTACTATGACACTGTCACCTGAAAAAGGTTCCCAAGAAAGTTATTTAGAATAAACACACAATGTATAAAATTGAGCCTTCATGAACTTCCTAAGGGTAAGCCGTGTCAGCAGTTTATCCAGAAAATGCTGACAAATTAGTGTCGACAAAAGTTGCCTAACATTTTTGACACGTCAAATGATACAAACAGACTAACCATCAGACAGACAGACCATCAGACAGACAGACCATCAGACAGACAGACTATGAGACACACAGACAGACAGACCATCAGGCAGACAGACAGACCATCAGACAGACAGCCAGCCACAGACCATCAGACAGACAGACCATCAGACAGACCATCAGACAGACAGACTGACCATCTGACAAACAGACAGACTGACCATCAGACGGACAGACAGACCAACCATCAGACAGACAGAATGACCATCAGACAGAGAGACTGACCATCAGATAGCCAGACTGACCAGACAGACAGACTGACCATCAGATAGACAGTCTGACCAGACAGACAGACTGACCATCAGACGGACGGACAGACCAACCATCAGACAGGCAGACTGACCATCAGACAGACAGACTGACCATCAGATAGACAGACTGACCATCAGACAGACAGAATGACCATCAGACAGACAGACTGACCATCAGATAGACAGACTGACCAGACAGACAGACTGATCATCAGATAGACAGACTGACCAGACAGACAGACTGACCATCAGACGGATGGACAGACCAACCATCAGACAGACAGACTGACCATCAGATAGACAGACTGACCAGACAGACAGACTGACCATCAGATAGACAGACTGACCATCAGATAGACAGACTGACCATCAGATAGACAGAATGACCATCAAACAGACAGACTAACCATCAGACAGACAGACTGACCATCAGATAGACAGACTGACCAACAGATAGACAGACTGACCATCTGACAAACAGACAGACTGACCATCAGACGGACAGACAGACCAACCAGAGGGCAGACCAACCAGCAAACAGGCCAACAGCCAAAAGGACAGATCGACTGCTAGACGGACAGACAGACATCAGATGGCCAGACAGAGCGACTTACAGAGCCGCAAATCACAGCTAACAAATGATCCTTCACCAAACTGATAACCTGCACACCGATTTGCTTGACCACCTACCCTTTCCTCCCCATACAGGGTCACCTCCGCCCCATCCATAGAGTCCCCCGTGGGGTAGTGTATACATGATTGAACGATACACACATAGTTCCTCTTCCAGCCCTCAATCTCTGCCTCGTAGTGACGCAGTCTGCTGTTGTCATGGCAACAAAAGTTCACAAATACTTCATTCCATGTGATAAAATATTTCTACAATATCTGTGAAGATACACCTTTATCACATTATTTTCAAAGCTCTTTTCACTTAAACATTATGCATATGCAGGAACATCTTCTAAATAATCTAATTTTTACGATCACATCACACATTGATGTTCAGAGAAATTTTTGATATCAGAAAAAGTAATATTTTGGGGACTTATGGAGTTAATTTTAATTTACTGGACCAATAAATCTAATAAACATCATATGGAATATAGCTTGTAATCTAAAATGGTCTTTTATTCTTAGATTATTTAAATAATTAATTAAGATAGCTTCATAAATTCTAGATGGTTTCATAAGGTGAAATCCAATATGGATTCATAAATCCAAGACAGTTTCATAAATCCGAGATGGCCCCCATAAACCCAAGATGGCCCCCAGAAATCCAAGATGGACCCCAGAAATCCAAGATGGCTGACTCACTCTTCTTGTTCTCGGTATTTATCTTGTTCACTCTGTCGGATTTTTGCTAAGCGTCTTATCTCCTCATTCAAAAACCGGTTCTGGTTTGTGAGGACACGAACCGTCTCTTGCAAAGCCTTTCCTTTCTTTGTGGACATGAACTTACCACTGGCAAAGAAATAGCAAAAAATTCATCAATTAGCCAGATAATTAAAATTCAAATAAAATATTTATGAATTGTTTTCTGTCATGTTGCAAACAGGAATGTGACAGAGCACGTGCCAAGAGCTATGTCAGTGTGGATGAAGGAATATTATGCTAAAGTAACAAGATGTCTCAAGAATTGAAGCCTACATGACCCGACTTACCTTAATGTCTTAACCTTTTAGCATATGAAAGAGCAAATTTTAGTATCAGTTACACCCCTTTATAATTTGACTTTGGATACAAAACCACATGGGTTGGGTTGGTTTGGCCAATTACAGGGCTTCACACAAAGTTTAATTTTATTAGTTTTCCAAGAACAATGCCCTCGGAATATACACGAACAAACACCTTGCAAAAATGCAAAAACGTTGAAGAATTGTAGTACATGTATAGAATATGCTATAAAATAAATAAATTAGTAACCTAATTAGTAAGATTTCTGGTTGAGCATTGTTGATGTTGAGTGTTATGGTAAGATAAGCCCTCCAACTTTCAATATCCATTTTCTCACATTTCCTGTCATTTTCATTGCCAGTACAGACACTGGATAGTCTTTCAGACATGTTTAAAAAATTATGAAAGACATCTGGTAAAGAAGCCAAAAAAATGATATGCATATGTCCTGCATTTCACCAGACTTGATAAGAAATTACATGGGTTTTTTTTAGGGCACTTTTCATACCAATAAAGAAATAAAGAAGATATTCGATAAAAAATTTTCAGGAAGATGGAAGAAATATTGGCATGAAAAGGGATGAAAACATAAGGCTGGAGTCCTACCCATACAGCATTTGTCTCTTGATGTCAGCCACTCCAAGCTGATCTAGCGTCTGGTCCAGCTCATGAATAATGGCATCCTTCTTCTCCAACATATCGTGGAAAAACGTCTGCTGGTTCAGCACCTTGGCCAACTCGCACTTCGTGGCACTTTTAACAGAGTCGTAAGTTTTCAGATATCACTCATACTTGGTGAGGCCAACAACTGAGAATTTTTCCAGCATTCTGAAAACTCATTTTCCCAAGGCTTTTATGAAAATTGGCCTTGAGAAAGAACAGTTTTGTACAAATTGACTGAATTACCTTCAATAAATAAAGACATTATTATAAAGATGCATTGTTAACGGTCTCAACAGCTCATATGCATCACAGATTTACCTCAAGATAAAACTGTTGTTATTTGTTTCATCTAGCATACTTCCAAGTATCAAAAGGTAAAATGAATTTAAATGACATTTGGAGTTGTCGTCTAAATCATAACTGTATTTGAGGAATCAGCACAAATTCTGTCCTCGCTAAATATAATTTTTTTTTCTATAATGGCTTCAATTTCTTCCAACTTTTTCCCAAATACCTATAAATGTATCAAATTTATCACAAAGGGCTTAAACAGCCCACAATATTAGTTAATCAGAAGTATTAGTTACTTCATTTTCTTTAAGGTAATCAAATATGACTCCACTCCCCACCCCCCTGTACCAAAATATCACTCCCATACTACATCCACAAACTATGAATACCACACACCATAGGTTTTGTCTTCTTAAAATGTTTAATGTTAGAAATACATCTGTATTCCAGAAATTCATTTTTTAGTACATTTTTTTATTATGTATTTGATTGGGGTTTTACACCATACTCAAGAATATTTCACTTATACGACAGTGGTCAGCATTATGGTGGGAGAAAACCCATGGACACCAGCAGATTACTGACAGACCTTTCCACGTATGGCCGCAGAGGGAGCCAACATGTTCTAGACTCGAACTTACAGTGACCGCACTGGTGAAAGACTCCTGCTTCACTGTGCCATGCTAGCATGCTAACCCCTCAGCCAATGAGGCTCTATTTTTTTTTTTTTTTTTTAGCAAAAATGTTTTTTAGAAAGACCTTTAATTTACTTCTATTTCAGTCCCTCTTTGATGGATTTCTTAGGCATACTTTGGAGCATGACACAACTGCTCGCTATGAAATTATAGGAAACACTATTCACTGTCACTTGAAAAGGCAAACAATGTCACAATCAACAGATGACAGGTCCGCCACCATTAAGCTATTGCGAAACATCTGAATGTGCTAACAGAAACTCTTAAAGAGAAAAGTGTGATGTATCGAAAATGTCCGCCAGCAGCCACAAAGATTTTATAAACTAACAGAAATCAATTAAGCACAGGGAGGGACATTTCCCTTCGCTGACCTCAAGCCACTGTGTAAATATTAACTTGAACAGCGGGCAACTGTTCAAGACAGCTTAATAATTGAAATTCAAGATGGCTGACTGAAGTCACAGATTTTGTTAAGTATAGAAAATTCACAGTCTCTAGCCACTGGGTGAATATGAATTTTACCAGGCAGAAAACTGTTCATGATATCTTGTTCACAAGCTCAATTTCGCAGGGAGCGACACAAGAAAAGATGGAGAGCGTTTCCAGATCCCCATAAAACATTTATGGCAAGGAAAAACTCACATGAGTTCTTGTTCTAGATCAGCCATCCTTATAAGCATCTCCTGCTGAGGGTCAGGGGGACCCTTGTCAATGGCAGAGTCAGTGGATCCAGAACTGAGGCCTGAACAGGAGCTGAAAAAACAACAACATGACTGTCATGAGGGGTTTTAGATGCTAAGGGTCAGGGGCACCCTTGTCAATGGCAGAGTCAGTGGATCCAGAACTGAGGCCTGAACAGGAGCTGAAAAAACAACAACATGACTGTCATGAGGGGTTTTAGATGCTAAGGGTCAGGGGCACCCTGGTCAATGGCAGAGTCAGTGGATCCAGAACTGAGGCCTGAACAGGAGCTGAAAAAACAACAACATGATTGTCATGAGGGGTTTTAGATGCTGAGTGTCAGGGGGACCCTGGTCAATGGCAGAGTCTGTGGATCCAGAACTGAAGTCTGAACAGGAGCTGAAAAAACAACAACATGATTGTCATGAGGGGTTTTAGATGCTGAGGGTCAGGAGGACCCTTGTCAATGGCAGTCAGTGGATCCAGAACTGAGGCCTGAACAGGACCTGAAAAAACAACAACATGACTGTCATGAGGGGTTTTAGATGTTAAGGGTCAGGGGCACCCTTGTCAATGGCAGAGTCAGTGGATCCAGAACTGAGGCCTGAACAGGAGCTGAAAAAACAACAACATGATTGTCATGAGGAGTTTTAGATGCTAAGGGTCAGGGGGACCCTTGTCAATGGCAGAGTCTGTGGATCCAGAACTGAAGCCTGAACAGGAGCTGAAAAAACAGCAACATGGTTGTCATGAGGGGTTTTAGATGCTAAGGGTCAGGAGGACCCTTGTCAATGGCAGAGTCTGTGGATCCAGAACTGAGGCCTGAAAAGGAGCTGCAAAACAACAAAACCAATGGTTGTCACCTAAAACTTTTAAAAAACAAAAGAGAACAAAATGAAAGTATACAGATTGTGCAAACTTCATCGTTAGGAAGCATAATTAGAGAACTGTGTCACACAGTGCCCTGACTGGATATTTCATCAACCAAGGCACCAGAACTAAAAAGCTTGGACCATTGAGCTCATGTTTGAATTTGGAAAGTTTTACAGTTTAATAAATACTAGATGAAACGGTTTAAATTTGTCATGCAACATTGAATTAAACGTCAAGCGATTTGTGATTTGGTAGTTTGCTCTGGAAATTGGCCTCACCATTATCGATCCTGAGTGTGCATTATTTTTGGTATACAAATACCTGTTAAAAATTCTTCCTTTCTCAAAATCCTCTTGACTAGAAAGAATCTAGTTGCAGAATGGTCGGTTGGCTTAGTTACCCTGTATAAGCATAATAAATTGTCTCTCAAGCAATATCTACATAAATGACCATACAGCTGACAGCTAAAACAAGGCTTTATGCACATTTAGAATACTCACAAGTACCTTGTACGCTCATGTCCACTCATGGCTGTGACACAGTTTTTGGACGAGCAATCTGTCAGCACATCCACAGTAGACACATGATTCTGACGAAGCAGCTTCAGTTTCTCTTCAGATGTTCTCAGAAGGCCAATTTCTCGGACATTTTCTCGGAAAACGTCATCATTGTCTTCCTGCTGACTGAGACACCCACTGCTGTTGCTGTCGCGTCGTAGCCACAGTTGGTCATGGTTTGTCTCCGGGGAGATGCAGTCCTCCTCTGTGACACTCCTGGAGAGCTGGCGACTTTTGTGGTTTCTGAGTGAAGATTCGCTGACTACTGTAGAAAAGAAAAGACACTGCATGATAATTTAATTTAAAAGCGTCAGAAACATGGATGGAAAGTGTTGTTTCCTGTTATGCTTGTATCAAAAGTCTGTGTTCTTGTTCTGATATGGCTGTAATATTCCTACAGACTGTAATTTCATTCATTCATTCAAAAAAAAAGTGTGCTTGAATGGATCCATGCATCAAAACAGACATTCGTATACGAGCTAGATACCAGATGGCATAAATTGAACTGTCATGTGCAGAAATGAATACAGGTTCAAGAAGACATCAACTAGGATTTGCACAGCTGTATATCACATCTACTGGAAGATCGCAATTAAATCTTTCCCAAAACAGACTTGTCACTTGAAATACAGTTAAATGAACACACCATTTTCCCCAAAAAACATGCTGTAAAATAGGACACTGTGTTAAGTACTCTGAAATTGTAAGAAGAGTTCAGGTAAACACAATATATGCCCCAACAAATGCATTTGTTTGAAAGAATACCAGCCCTGACACGAAATCTTATCTACTTGAAACAGTACATATAGGGATCATCATCTCTGTATTCACCAAAAATTAAAACTCTACATGGAAAATAACTGTAGTGATTGTAGTGATTGTAGTGACTGGACGGACAGGTAGACAAAACTGCTATGAAATAATACGCTCCGTTTCTAATGCCGGGCGTATAAAAATGAGTCGCATTAGAAAGAAGGGTTGAGTACCAAGCATCTGAACTAAACATTCTACCTCTATCACAAATGTAGCTTTAACAGCAAATTTTCAAATCATTCCTCAGAAAATCTGACTCGAAATGCTGATTTAAGGCTGTTTAACGGTGTTCACCATCACCAAATGCCCCTAGTTTATACACTTACATTTACACACACACACACGGTCACGCAGTCTGCTTCCGTACTGCATTTCACACAGATGTGTATGTTCATGTTTTGCACCAGCCAGACAACTTGTGCACGAAGACAATATTGATTTTTGGCTTGGAATATTTATACGCATAATACATAAAATGCAAAAAAAAAAAAAAAAAAAAAAAAAGTTACAAGTGAAGTCTGGCAGATGATGACAAAGACGATGACACTGTGTTTGCTACATGTACACATAACCTAATGCTTCAGCCTGTTCCAGCTCCTCTGCATTTTTAAACATTCTGGGATAACTATGGGGTGTACACATCCAATCTGCACAGTATTATGAAACCTACATCTTTCTTGACATAAGCAAATCATTTTTACTGCTATTTTTTTTCATAATAATTGTGTGCACAAACTCCACTGAAAACAGTGCATTAGTGGTTGAAAAGGTTGAAGATTTGCAGAAAGTAAAATCCCACTTCTTTAATAAAAAGAAGTTCCCCCAATAACTGTGTGCAAAACTTTAAATACTGAGATAATCAAATTGGTCATCTCCAAATATTGGAATCACTTCACAATTCTGAGCCAACTGGAACGAAACCCTCGTAAAGTTAAGAGCACGTAACTACTATGGCGACGTAATGCCTACAGTGATGGTTGCCATGGTAGTTATGTGCTCTTAACGTCAAGAGCACGTAACTACCATGGCGACGTAATACTTACAGTGATGGTTGCCATGGTAGTTACAAGCCCTTAATGTTAAGGCTTCATGCAAGTGGGCCCTGGTACTGTTTTGAGTACTTTATACCAATAACTGCTTGTAAACTAAGTTTAATACTCATTTTACTGGACTCTGAGAGTTCTACTGACCTTAGAGAGATGCCTTATGTTTTGTAAGTTTTTCTGGAAGACAGAGTATTCTACTGAAAGAATGTGAATTTCAGGACAAAAATTAACATTTTATGACCATTTTGTGCGTGTGAAGAGACACTTTGTTAGTTGAAATACAGTATCTATAAACTGTACAATCACACATACTGTAATTCTTCAACCTTTACATCTTTCAGTTCACATAAGCTAAATGTCTAGCAGTTCACATAAGCTAAATGTCTTGCAATGTGACACCACAGGCTGTAAACTACAAATGTATTTCCATGTTTGCAACTCCTTCATCAGTAAATACACCAAATGTTTACAAAGAACGTAACATAATGTCCTTTAACAGTTTGCACTTTAATTAGTGTTTCTTGAAGCAATAACAAAGCATGAAAGCACTTCATACCCTAATTCCTCAACATTTTCACACATGAAAGAGCAACTTTGAGTACAATTCCTGCACATGTATAATTGGATTTTGAAGGCAAAACTACATTGGTTTAGATTGGCCAATTTCAGTAATGCCTTCAGAATATGCTTGAATAAACATCCTGAAAATATGCGAAAAAGGTTGAAAAATTACAGCATATATATATATATATATATATATATATATATATATATATATATATATATATATATAGACAGACAGATAGATAGATAGACAGCCACACTGAGTGAAATTATATCCTTGCGTTGGGAACGTAATACTTATTTATTTGACTGGTGTTTCACGCTGCACTCCAGAATCTTGCAGTAGCGCCACGGCGGCCAACTTGATGGCAGGAAGAAACCGAGCAGAGCCTGGGGGAAACCTGTGACCATTTGCAGGCCACTACCTTCTGGCAGATCTTCCCACTTACTACTGGAGAGGTAGCCAGCATGAGCATATTTCTAAAAACCTTCCAGTGTATTCACACCAGCTAGAGCATATAACAGAGGAAATTTGGTTGTGTCAAAGATGTCAGACAAAAGCGAAAAAAATACGTCCGCCATTTCACTCTGTCTGTGAAGTGAGTCCCTTTCACAGAATTTTGTGCGATCAAAATGGACGCAGCTCTATTTAAACAACACTGAGTTGTGTTGACCTGACAGTACAAGACATATTTTACTGACCACAACTGACATAAATATCTGTATAGTGCGTCTGCAACTATGCTTGGAATACTGGCTGAGTATTTCGCCGACGCTAAAGTTCATCCTACAGGCAAAAAAAAATCCTCCAAGTGTGTTCCTGACTTTAGGTTACACTGCTCGTGCATTACTCCATGTGAACTCCCTCGCCCCCCAGCCACCCCCTACACACCTACCTCAAATGACAACCTGTGTGACCTTAACCTGCAGTTTGATTGGATATCCATACGAACTACCAACAATCTGATTGGCTGGCCATCAAATCCACATGCTGTTGATAGATGTTTCATACAGATGTCTCTCCAGAACTATAAACCATCCATTAGCAGTAATCTCACTGATTCATACTTTGATCCAAAGCTTTTGTATTTCCATTCAAGACGTGAATCACCACAGCATGCACAATTAGGGTATTAACACACCCTGGTACTTAGCGGTGTCCTTAATCTGCCTCATCCATTTAGGTGATCTCATGCCCACAGATACGGTCACTGGGCCACTCTACTTTATCATTCATTTTGGTACCAAAATCATACAACCCTAGACACATTAGTTGAACAGAAACTACTTAAATTACACTGGAAATGCAAGATTTTTCAAGGTTGTTGAAACAATTGCAAAACCATCAGCAATTTTATCTCCAATAACCATTACTTCCTTTTATTCTACTAAAATTAACTTGATTTGACGTAGGTCATATTTTAGTGTTAAGAAAATTGGCAAGAGCTTTAAATATAGAGGACCACTTTGCTTTGTCAGATATGTGGCTTATCCATTAAAACCACTGTCAAGCAATCATTGGCTAAGTTCTAACACATAACCTAAGTGGTCAAGGACTCATGGATTTTAGTGAGGACACCTTGACCACTGAGTCAGCGAGGGTCAGTGACTATTCCTACAGTAATAATCAATGAAATACTGAATATCTAAATCCACGTTTTGAATGGTTTCCATGAAGGAAAGGTACTCATAAAGCATGGCCTACATTTTCCAGTCTATTTTCCCTGACCCAGTACACATATGCAGGCTGATAATGGCTGCATGAAAACAGAAAGTGCCATCTGTTACAAATAACACTGCTGCAAAGTGCACTGAATTAAAAGCTCAGAGAGAAAATCAATACATTTTATGCTTAGTGTATCCATACATACTTGATCTATGCTCATTTTTTTTTCCGTCACGGCAGCTTTAGTATTACTGTATATTTCACCTAAAATTTAGCATTTTTCACGCGACATATTTTGCCGGATTCTGACTGAATCATCCACCTCTTAAGAGTGTTTTGTCAAGTTTGATTAATTACATCAAGGGCCTTCATGTGCTTCTGAAAGTGTAAAGTTTATACACAGGTGAAATACAGTGGTTTTTACACATACAGAAACTCACAAAAACAACTTTCCTTGTCTCAACCCAACCCGGGTTTGATCCCGGGGTCAAAAGCAATGTGAGTTTTGCATAAAGAACAATTCAATATCCTATCAACATGGTTTAAATTTCTCATTAAAATCATTGTATTTATATATCCTAATATAATCATTTTAAAAATATAAATAAAATATATACGTTAATACATTTCATAATGTGAAATGATTGAAAAATGTAATTTGCCAGATAGGAATTGACTGTATTCCTTATATTACCCAATTCAAATCAATATTTGCTCACTGATAGATTCTGGGATAAGAAAAAATATCCTTTAACATTCTCCTTTTCCGTCTACACTTGCCAGCCGATTACAATTCAAGGTAGAGGGTCACTGAAAGGTGAGACTCGTTTCCACGGCAACACCTATAAGATTATAGGTTGTCTGACTAATAGCTTGACAGATGGCATAAAGTTTAACAGCTTTATGTAGACAGTTGATGTAGAATGTACTTTATGACATTTAGGTAACAGATAGTTGGAAAACGTCTTGTGTGTTTTATTTCTCCAGATGATATCTATGGCGTGGATATAGGGCTAGTCAGTCACCAGCTAAGATGTGGGCAAAAGTTTGTAACTGCATTTAACAAAATATTCTACATCACAAGACATTGAGTAGACACAAATATACTTCTCATACCTAAGAGATTGGACCAGAAACAGCTGTTAAAATGTATGAGCCACAATCAAGTGTGTATTATGTAGTCCCACCCCAGTCAGTATCATGTAGTCTCACCCAGTATGTGTCATGTAGTCCCACCCAGTCAGTATCATGTAGTCCCACCCAGTCAGTGTCATGTAGTCCCACCCAGTCTGTGTCATGTAGTCCCACCCAGTCAGTATCATGTAGTCCCACCCAGTCAGTATCATGTAGTCCCACCCAGTCAATGTCATGTAGGCACACCCAGTCAGTGTTATGTAGTCCCATCCAGTCAGTATCATGTAGTCTCACCCAGTCAGTGTCATGTAGTACCACCCAGTCAGTGTCATGTAGTCCCATCCAGTCAGTGTCATGTAGTCTCACCCAGTCAGTGTCATGTAGTACCACCCAGTCAGTGTCATGTAGTCCCATCCAGTCAGTGTCATGTAGTCCCACCCAGTCAGTGTCATGTAGTCCCACCCAGTCGGTGTCATGTAGTGCCATCCAGTCAGTGTCATGTAGTCCCACCCAGTCAGTGTCATGTAGTACCACCCAGTCAGTGTCATGTAGTACTACCCAGTCAGTGTCATGTAGTACCACCCAGTCAGTCTCATGTAGGCCCACCCAGTCAGTATTGTGTAGGCCCACCCAGTCAGTATTGTGTAGTCCCATCCAGTCAGTATCATGTAGTCCCTTCCAGTCAGTACAATGTCAGTATGATGTTGTCCTAACCAGTCTTGAAGCTAAAAAAAAACCAGGAAACAGCATGAATAGTCATGTTCAATTTACAATTATATTAACTACAAAAAAAGAGAATACATATTCCATAGTATATATCTTATACAAATAATAACGAACCAAATATTGCACATATAAACTGTGTTTCTAAAACAGAGAAAGCCAGAAATGTAGCAACCCACCACACTCGTCTTTATACACGAAAGTTTCAACTGTATAAAACTGGTGCGAAACCTGGCAGAGACACCTATATTAATACACTAAGAAAATCTCCATAAATAGGTTATGCACACAGGTGATAATTTTACACATTGCCTAACTGACTGAACAGAACAATACAATTACACCACACACGGCATGTAACCGTGGGATTGGTAACTGTGGGATTGGTAACCGTGGTAATGGTAACCTATATAGAACACTAGAACTAGAATATTTATTTATATTATTTCTTGTATGTTTGATGTTTCACGCAAAGGAACTAGGTCCTTCTATTACAACCATGACCCCAAGCGTGTTTCTAGCTCATTAATGGCATGACTAAATAATAAGGACACTTGCACATGTGCTGATATGTAAATATCATACACAATCAGGGTAATCAGATTGATCCTGTTACCTTTGGCATTCAGATGGTGCTCAGTTGTGACCTCGGAAAATAGAGTGACCTCCCTTTGTGAAATAAAAACCTTGCGCTCCACTGAATAGATCGATGTGATACGTGAGTGGTGTGACTCCGACAAAGGTTGTTCTGACTTAACTATTTCAGCACTTCATTTTGCCATTATCAGGAGAAATGAAATAGTATGCAATACAGTTTTATTTATCTATTTCCATGATTCCTAGCTGTCAACATGTATCAAACTAAAGGATTCTTTATTTGAATAACTGAACTAACATTGTAGTCACTGAGTATAGCTCAGTATTTATGTATAAATGACACACGGCTTGACCATCGCTATAAATATAACAGTTATCCAGAACCTGTAATGTTAAATCTGGTAGCAAAGTTCGTCTGTAGGAATCACATGAATGTAAAATTTCACCTTAATGCATAAAGTATTGAAGTTGTGAATTTGATAACATCCTCCCTGTGCCATTGTGTTTTAATATAGGCGTGTTAAAATTCAGGTCAATGCATCCAATACTTTTTCAGATACTACCCCTAACCCTGATCATAATACACAATCCACTATGTACTAGGTTGTGATTTTTGTAATGTACTGTAATGAGAATAAGCACACAGCACATCAATGATGCAGTGAAAGATTCCCCTTGTGTTATTGTGCTCTACAGGTGTGCAAAACCTGAACTCAATACACAAAGTACTTTTCAAGAAGCCACCCCAAAACATTTTGTTTCTAATAACTTAATTTTCACCACACAAAAAAAAAAAAAATGCTGACAAACATAATTCATGCAAATTAGCAACTTATAACATTTTCTGCTTCTACAATTCTAAAGGGGCAATATTTAACACCTCAATGTTTTTTTTTGAAGTTAGTGCGAATTGCTGATGAAAAATAATACAGTAACCTTCTCAATACGTCTATAAGACAAGATGTCTACACACAGGAATACAATAAAGACAGGTGAAGGTAAGCCTGGAAGATGTAAACCAGAGCTGTCAGAAGATGGTGAATTACAATTGGGGCTATATTCAAAACCCCGGCACTTGGATAATGATGTCCAAACCAGCACACAATATTATACATTATGGGCTTAAAATTGGGCTCGGATTTCTTCACCAGATGGTATTGTAATGCCCTAACACTCACCTTGTACATGTGCCACATGTATGTATGCAAGAATGGTAAGACATTCCCGCAAATCTAAGAAAGTTCAGCACACGTGGTATTTACCTGTATTTACCTGACAGCAATTAATGATCAGACAAGCTATGTATCAGCACTCTGAAACCAGTTCATAACTCTAACAAGCATTCCCAATGTACAAGTCTTCATTCTATGTTTAAAGGGCAATAACTCTGAAAAAAATCAATGTGGTGCACCCTGAAATAACACATGCACCTCCTTACGTGGTCTCTGTCATGCCTGTGAAAGTTTCATCAAAATCCAATCAAAACTGTCGGAGATGCTAAAGATTCATTATCTTCTACATTTATGTTTCAAAAGCTGTCAAGGAAAATATATACCGTCACTTCATACATTTTCAAGATGGATGTACATTTATGGTATATGAATGTCGGACTTGACGCTTATAATTAACTGTCTACACATAATTCATACATCACACGAATGTATTAAAATCAAACGAATATCAAAACAACTCATTTACATATATTTATATAGTTATTTGACTGGTGTTTTACACCATACTTAAGAACATTTCACTTATATGACGACAGCCAACTTTATGGTGGGTGGAAATAGGGCAACATAGACTTTCAGGGTAAAACAGGTATCAAGACTACATAAATGTGACTTGATGTAATCTAAATACCTACACTATTTATACCAATTTATTTATTTATTCATTTATTTGATTGGATTTTACTCAAGAATATTTCACCGATATTATGGCTGCAAGCATTATGGTGGGAGAAAACCGAGCAGAGCCTTGGGGAAAACCCATGACCACTAGCAGGTTCTCATTTAATAGATCAAAGTACATACCAAGGCAGCAAATACAGGTGCCTGACATTTTGAAATACACCTTTTTGAGGAAAGTGGTAAGACCTATAATCTCCATGTTAAATGTTATCAGACAAGGGTTACTTGGGTCATACCACTTTCTTCAAAAGGGTGTTTGTTTTTGTTTTGTTTTTTTGTTTTTTGAATGTCCAGCTCCCTTTTGCAGGCTCAACATGCCCAGTTGGCTTGGATCAAACTTTAGGGGGACAACACTGCTGTGTTTTTTTATACAGGTCCTTAATGAAATGTGGTAAATTCTAGCTAGAATTATTTGATCCCAAAGCCAGGACATGTATACCACAAAAATCCTGAACTAAACTAAGTGTAACATCATGCTTTTAAGATATTTCCCAGTCCCCAATGCTGTCAAGCTGGCATGGCTAAAAGATGCATGCTCCCAGCTAATAGGCTACAAGTATAAAAAAAACACTACAGTGAAAATGGACAGACAAAGTAAACCAGTAAAGATGAAACTAACACACCTGTATCATGCAAGATCAAATGGAAAAAAGAGGATGGTAATCAATTGTTTGGATTCTAAAGGGTTTGTATATCTACATCAACTACATCAACTGACAACGTTGACAATACCTTCCATAAGAGGTGGCAATGATCGGGAGCGATTCACAATGTAATACTCGTTCACTTTGTGGAGAAAATAAAACAGAAAATTGTTCTGAATAATCATTACCATGAATATTACTAAGGCTGCTGTGATAGAATAAATGTTGCTGAAAGAAACTGATGTGTGTCCACTTTTTTTTTGGTCCAATGCTTTTCATGATTTAAAAAATAAAGATCCAATAAATCATGGTGAGAAATATATTCTGCTCATGCAACTCTCTCCGTTAAAATATACAGATATTTAGTAAAATATTAAATTCAACACAGCAGTTATATGTGTGATAACCATTTTCAATAAACCAACTTTGTATATGCTAAGTGATATCCATACATTTCGAAAATAAAATTATATGTGCATATTTTGATACATTACACTAGAAAGTTAAATACAACTGGCAGCCTTATACCTGTTGCTTTACTTTTCTGTTTACCAAAATGCCATTTTTTCAGTGCCACTCTAATAAAATAAACAAATACATACATGCATACATGTATATGGTTTCTCATATCATGAATCAACAGTTGAGACAATCTGATTGGCCTAGACCACTCACCTCGCTCACATGACTCCAACACGCTGTCCAATGAGTCGGCCTGTCTCATGTTTCTTCTAGGAGGCTGGATGCCATGGTTACTGCCAATTGTGTTGCTCCTTCTCAACTGCTCATGCTCATTGTCCTTTCGAAACATGGGATGTCCGATGAAATCTGAACTCCTCTAAACAGATAAATTCGGACAATCCATATCTCATGCTAAATATTTAAAACTCATGCATAAATCAAGCCAATTTATCAACTTGACCTGAGCTTTATTACACAATATGATTTTGTACACAGAACTTACATCGAAATCTGATTACTTTTAATTTAGCAGTTATTATGGAAAATCTTCAACCTTTTCAACCTTTAAAGCAGTTTTTCAGGGAAAATGTGCAAGTATTATAAAAATAATGCTAAAAATGATTTGTTTGTGTCACTAAAGATGCAAAGCTTCACAAAACTTTGTAAATGATTTCTCTACACCCCACAGTTCTCTCAAAGTTGAATATTTCCAAATATCAGTTGCAGAGGTGGTTGAAGCAGGCATACAAATAAAAAAGTGGAGAGAGAATAAGATTTTCAGATCTGTGAATCAAAATGACCTTACATGTTTGTACGTAGTTTGATTCAGCTGCCCTGACAGATAGAAACAATAAAATTATTGCAGAATCTCCATTTGAGTATCTTATTATTTTTCTTGGCATCTCATTCCAGATTTCAAATCATTTCTGTTAATTCTGTTTTTAACCAATCAGATTAGAGTCATATCTTTATCTCACCCGTTTCTGGCTGTCAAACCCCTGTAAAGGTAGTGATGAACAGCCACGGAGCTCGGGCCTGGAGACGGAACGTTGCAAGCAGGCATCTCTCTTTGCCTGCAAACATACACATATTCATTTATTTATTTATTTGATTTGGGTTTTATACTGCACTCAAGAAGACCCACTTACATGACAATGGCCAGATTCATGGTTGGATGAAACTGAGCAGAGCTGGGAGGAAACCCACAATCTTCTGTAGGTTGCTGGCAGCCCTGCTGTCTTAGAATTTATATGCAAGCGCATGCATAGTGAATGCCAGCTGCCATGTTTCTGTATATCATATCTGTCTGTTTCATTATGATGTTTTACTTGCCATCTTTCGAGCTATAAGCAGCAAATTCATAAAACTAAATGAACTTATTCCTTTCCTACAATTTAAATAATAGATTAAAGTGCATCAATGGACAAAAGCAGGTTTTTTCGTATTAGTACATGATTTCAATAGAACAAAATAGTTGTCAGGATACAACACAAGCTTCGAGCGAGACAAGAAAAACGTACAGTAGCCGCTAAACTAAATGTGCATGCAGGCTTAGGAGCTAACATTGTACTTCACCATTTTTCTGTCACATGACATGTAATATGCCTCCTTGTTACAGGATGGATTTCCACCGCTTTTTTATCCACTGCTGCTTCATCAAGATGACTTACCAAAGACACGTAAGCTGCCCCACCCAAGCCATTATACTAATACAGGTCAACCAGTCGTTGCACTATCCCCTTCATGCTGAACGCCAAGCTGGGAAGTTACAACTTCCTTTTTTAAGGTCTTAGGTGTAACCTGACCCAGGATTGACCCTGGATCTACTGCCACCCAAGTGGATGCTCTACAAACTCAGCCATCAGGGCCAGTATGCTAGGCTAAGGGTCTGTGTATCACTAGTGTGCAAGTAGTTTATCAATGGAATCATAAATGTCTGGTTGTAAAAGGGTACAGCTAGATGATCAGAATATCCACAACCCACAGCATTTATAACTATACACACTAAAGCTAGGCGAATGGTTGTGGAATGTTAGAAGCCTGCTACAAGTGTGCCAGTGGTGAGCTAGTGGCATTAGGTGCCATATCCACAGACCACTTCATGTCACATCCACATCTGATTAGAACTGGTGGAACGATAGAAACGTGTTACTAATGTGCCAGTGGTGAGCTAGTGGCATTAGGCACCATATCCACATACCACTTCATGTCACATCCTCAGCTGATTAGGGCTGGTGGAACGATAGAAACCTGCTACTGGTGTGCCAGTGGTGAGCTAGTGGTATTAGGCACCATATCCACATACCACTTCATGTCACATCCTCAGATGATTAGAGCTGGTGGAATGCTAGAAACCTGCTACTGGTGTGCCAGTGGTGAGCTAGTGGTATTAGGCACCATATCCACAGACCACTTCATGTCACATCCTCAGCTGATTAGGGCTGGTGGAATGCTAGAAACCTGCTACTGGTGTGCCAGTGGTAAGCTAGTGGTATTAGGCACCATGTCCACATACCACTTCATGTCACATCCTCAGCTGATTAGGGCTGGTGGAATGCTAGAAACCTGCTACTGGTGTGCCAGTGGTGTGCCAGTGGTGAGCTAGTGGTATTAGGCACCATATCCACAGACCACTTCATGTCACATCCTCAGCTGATTAGGGCTGGTGGAATGCTAGAAACCTGCTACTGGTGTGCCAGTGGTGAGCTAGTGGTATTAGGCACCATATCCACAGACCACTTCATGTCACATCCACATCTGATTAGAGCTGGTGGAACGATAGAAACCTGTTACTAATGTGCCAGTGGTGAGCTAGTGGCATTAGGCACCATATCCACAGACCACTTCATGTCCCATCCTCAGATGATTAGGGCTGGTGGAACGATAGAAACCTGCTACTGGTGTGCCTGGGGTGAGCTAGTGGTATTAGGCACCATGTCCACAGACCACTTCATGTCACATCCTCAGCTGATTAGGGCTGGTGGAATGCTAGAAACCTGCTACTGGTGTGGCTGGGATGAGCTAGTGGTATTAGGCACCATATCCACAGACCACTTCATGTCACATCCTCAGATGATTAGAGCTGGTGGAATGCTAGAAACCTGCTACTGGTGTGCCAGTGGTGAGCTAGTGGTATTAGGCACCATGTCCACAGACCACTTCATGTCACATCCTCAGCTGATTAGGGCTGGTGGAATGATAGAAACCTGCTACTGGTGTGCCAGTGGTAAGCTAGTGGTATTAGGCACCATATCCACATACCACTTCATGTCACATCCTCAGCTGATTAGGGCTGGTGGAACGATAGAAACCTGCTACTGGTGTGCCTGGGGTGAGCTAGTGGTATTAGGCACCATGTCCACAGACCACTTCATGTCACATCCTCAGCTGATTAGGGCTGGTGGAACGATAGAAACCTGCTACTGGTGTGCCAGTGGTAAGCTAGTGGTATTAGGCACCATATCCACATACCACTTCATGTCACATCCTCAGCTGATTAGGGCTGGTGGAACGATAGAAACCTGCTACTGGTGTGCCTGGGGTGAGCTAGTGGTATTAGGCACCATGTCCACAGACCACTTCATGTCACATCCTCAGCTGATTAGGGCTGGTGGAACGATAGAAACCTGCTACTGGTGTGCCAGTGGTGAGCTAGTGGCATTAGGCACCATATCCACAGACCACATCATGTCACATCCTCAGATGATTAGGGCTGGTGGAATGCTAGAAACCTGCTACTGGTGTGCCTGGGGTGAGCTAGTGGTATTAGGCACCATATCCACATACCACTTCATGTCACATCCTCAGCTAATTAGGGCTGGTGGAACGATAGAAACCTGCTACTGGTGTGCCTGGGGTGAGCTAGTGGTATTAGGCACCATATCCACAGACCACTTCATGTCACATCCTCAGCTGATTAGGGCTGGTGGAACGATAGAAACCTGCTACTGGTGTGCCAGTGGTAAGCTAGTGGTATTAGGCACCATATCCACATACCACTTCATGTCACATCCTCAGCTAATTAGGGCTGGTGGAACGATAGAAACCTGCTACTGGTGTGCCAGTGGTAAGCTAGTGGTATTAGGCACCATATCCACAGACCACTTCATGTCACATCCTCAGCTGATTAGAGCTGGTGGAATGCTAGAAACCTGCTACTGGTGTGCCAGTGGTGAGCTAGTGGTATTAGGCACCATGTCCACAGACCACTTCATGTCACATCCTCAGCTGATTAGGGCTGGTGGAACGATAGAAACCTGCTACTGGTGTGCCAGTGGTGAGCCAGTGGCATTAGGCACCATATCCACAGACCACTTCATGTCACATCCTCAGCTGATTAGGGCTGGTGGAATGCTAGAAACCTGCTACTGGTGTGCCTGGGGTGAGCTAGTGGTATTAGGCACCATGTCCACAGACCACTTCATGTCACATCCACATCTGATTAGGGTTGGTGGAATGATAGAAACCTGCTACTGGTGTGCCAGTGGTGAGCTAGTGATATTAGGCACCATGTCCACAGACCACTTCATGTCACATCCACATCTGATTAGGGCTGGTGGAACGATAGAAACCTGCTACTGGTGTGCCAGTGGTGAGCTAGTGGTATTAGGCACCATATCCACAGACCACTTCATTTCACATCCTCAGATGATTAGGGCTGGTGGAACGATAGAAACCTGCTACTGGTGTGCCTGGGGTGAGCTAGTGGTATTAGGCACCATATCCACATACTACTTCATGTCACATCCTCAGCTGATTAGGGCTGGTGGAATGCTAGAAACCTGCTACTGGTGTGCCAGTGGTGAGCTAGTGGTATTAGGCACCATGTCCACAGACCACTTCATGTCACATCCACAGCTGATTAGGGCTGGTGGAATGCTAGAAACTTGCTACTAGTGTGCTAGGGTTGAGCCAGTGGCATTAGGCACCATGTCCACAGACCACAGCATTGACTCTACATCCTCAGCAGATGAAAGCTGGGTAAATGGTGGTGAAATACTAGAAGCATGCTACAAGTGTGCTAGGGGTGAGCTAGTGGCATTAGGCACCATGTTCACAGACCACAGCATTGACTCTACATCCTCAGCAGATGAAAGCTGGGTAAATGGTGGTGAAATACTAGAAGCATGCTACAAGTGTGCCTGGGGTCAGCTAATGGCATTAGGCACCATGTTCACAGACCACAGCATTGACTCTACATCCTCAGCAGATGAAAGCTGGGTGAATGGTGGTGGTATGCTAGAAGCCTGCTACAAGTGTGCTAGGGGTGAGCTAGTGACATTAGGCACTATGTCCACAGACCACAGTATTGACTCTACATCCTCAGTAGATGAAAGCTGGGTAAATGGTGGTGAAATATTAGAAGCATGCTACAAGTGTGCTAGGGGTGAGCCAGTGGCATTAGGCACCATATCCACAGACCACAGCATTGACTCTACATCCTCAGCAGATGAAAGCTGGGTGAATGGTGGTGGCATGCTAGAAGCCTGCTACAAGTGTGCTAGGGTTGAGCTAGTGGCATTAGGCACCATGTTCACAGACCACAGCATTGACTCTACATCCTCAGCAGATGAAAGCTGGGTGAATGGTGGTGGAATACTAGAAGCCTGCTACAAGTGTGCTAGGGGTGAGCCAGTGGCATTAGGCCCCATGTTCACAGGCCACATCATTGACTCTACATCCTCAGCAGATGAAAGCTGGGTAAATGGTGGTGGAATACTAGAAGCATGCTACAAGTGTGCTAGGGTTGAGCCAGTGGCATTAGGCACCATGTCCACAGGCCACAGCATTGACTCTACATCCTCAGCAGATGAAAGCTGGGTGAATGGTGGTGGAATGCTAGAAGCCTGCTACTAGTGTGCTAGGGGTGAGCTAGTGGCATTAGGCACCATGTCCACATACCACTGCATTGACTCTACATCCTCAGCAGATGAAAGCTGGGTGAATGGCGGAGGAACACTAGAAGTCTGCTACAAGTGTGCTAGGGTTGAGCTAGTGGCATTAGGCACCATGTCCACAGGCCACAGCATTGACTCTACATCCTCAGCAGATGAAAGCTGGGTGAATGGTGGTGGTATGCTAGAAGCATGCTACAAGTGTGCTAGGGGTGAGCTAGTGGCATTAGGCACCATGTCCACAGGCCACAGCATTGACTACATCCTCAGCAGATGAAAGCTGGGTGAATGGTGGTGGTATGCTAGAAGCCTGCTACAAGTGTGCTAGGGGTGAGCTAGTGGCATTAGGCACCATGTCCACAGGCCACAGCATTGACTCTACATCCTCAGCAGATGGATGCTGGGTGGATGGCGGTGGAATGTTTTAAGAATGCTAGTGGCATGCTCCTGAAGGCTTTTGGCCTTGCTGTGACAGTCCACATTTTCAGTGTTTATGAAAAGCATTGTCCAAGAAACATATTTGAAGCTGGTCCACTATGTACATCATAGCATCTACTGCCAGACCTGTTAGTGGATGTCAACTGGTGTTAAACCTGAAACCCGATTAAAATTTGACAACAGTCCATGAAAGCCACGATCAGGCACCATTGTCCTGATCATGACGCACATGCAGCTCATTTCAATAAGTTTACCTGTTTACAGGTATTCTGCATTCCTGAACCTAAAATGAGCCAAGTGTCCTCACATTGCAATACACACCTATGGAGACAGGTAAGTTAATCACACAGCTGCATGAAAATATTGATCTCTATAGAAATTCATATAGCTAAGTGTGAAATATGGGGTATACATGTCTGTCACCTTTAATACGTACTTATGAGAAGACATATACTGTATACATGTATGGGCTCACACTATACATAAACGGGTTCACACTGTACATGTACGGGCTCACACTGTACATGTGCGGGCTCACACCGTACATGTGCGGGCTCACACCGTACATGTGCGGGCTCACACTCTAGCTGGAACATTCAAACTTCAAACATGCATAACACATCTGATGCCAAGACATCAACTAGTTCAAATATTTATTTATTTACTTCTTTATTTTGGTACTTTCCCGTAAATAAATGGAAAATATTGATGAAATACAAAAAGGTTGCATAAAAAATATCTGAAATGAATTCCCATACACATACTATGGTGATTTCATCAAACGCATTTCAGGAAACTTTACTACAAGTCAAGTGTCACATCTAAAAACTGGAAAGTAATTCTTCTATCAATTAATGTAAGAAACCAAATATTCATCATGATTTTTTTTTATTTTGACTGTTTGCGATGCATAAGAATTCAGCATTCATTTACAGACTGTTTGCGATGCATAAGAATTCAGCATTCATTTACAGACTGTTTGCGATGCATAAGAATTCAGCATACATTTACAGACTGTTTGCGATGCATAAGAATTCAGCATTCATTTACAGACTGTTTGCGATGCATAAGAATGCAGCATTCATTTACAGACTGTTTGCGATGCATAAGAATTCAGCATTCATTTACAGACTGTTTGCGATGCATAAGAATTCAGCATTCATTTACAAACTGTTTGCGATGCATAAGAATTCAGCATTCATTTACAGACTGTTTGTGATGCATAAGAATTCAGCATACATTTACAAACTGTTTCCAATGCATAAGAATTCAGCATACATTTACAGACTGTTTGTGATGCATAAGAATTCAGCATTCATTTACAGACTGTTTGCGATGCATAAGAATTCAGCATTCATTTACAGACTGTTTGCGATGCATAAGAATTCAGCATTCATTTACAAACTGTTTGCGATGCATAAGAATTCAGCATACATTTACAGACTGTTTGCGATGCATAAGAATTCAGCATTCATTTACAGACTGTTTGCGATGCATAAGAATTCAGCATTCATTTACAAACTGTTTCCGATGCATAAGAATTCAGCATTCATTTACAGACTGTTTGCGATGCATAAGAATTCAGCATTTATTTACAGACTGTTTGTGATGCAAAAGAATTCAGCATTCATTTACAGACTGTTTGTGATGCAAAAGAATTCAGCATTCATTTACAGACTGTTTGCGATGCATAAGAATTCAGCATTCATTTACAGACTGTTTGCGATGCATAAGAATTCAGCATTCATTTACAGACTGTTTGCGATGCATAAGAATTCAGCATTCATTTACAGACTGTTTGCGATGCATAAGAATGCAGCATTCATTTACAGACTGTTTGCGATGCATAAGAATTCAGCATTCATTTACAGACTGCTTGCGATGCATAAGAATTCAGCATACATTTACAGACTGTTTGCGATGCATAAGAATTCAGCATTCATTTACAGACTGTTTGCGATGCATAAGAATGCAGCATTTATTTACAGACTGTTTACGATGCATAAGAATTCAGCATTCATTTACAGACTGTTTGCGATGCATAAGAATTCAGCATTCATTTACAGACTGTTTGCGATGCATAAGAATTCAGCATTCATTTACAGACTGTTTGCGATGCATAAGAATTCAGCATTCATTTACAGACTGTTTGCGATGCATAAGAATTCAGCATTCATTTACAGACTGTTTGCGATGCAAAAGAATTCAGCATTCATTTACAGACTGTTTCCGATGCATAAGAATTCAGCATTCATTTACAGACTGTTTGCGATGCATAAGAATACAGCATTCATTTACAGACTGTTTGCGATGCATAAGAATTCAGCATTCATTTACAGACTGTTTGCGATGCATAAGAATACAGCATTCATTTACAGACTGTTTGCGATGCATAAGAATTCAGCATTCATTTACAGACTGTTTGCGATGCATAAGAATTCAGCATACATTTACAGACTGTTTGCGATGCATAAGAATTCAGCATTCATTTACAGACTGTTTGCGATGCATAAGAATTCAGCATTCATTTACAAACTGTTTACGATGCATAAGAATTCAGCATTCATTTACAGACTGTTTGCGATGCATAAGAATTCAGCATTCATTTACAGACTTTGTGATGCATAAGAATACAGCATACATTTACAGACTGTTTGCGATGCATAAGAATTCAGCATATGTATTCATTTAATTACTTATCTGCTTCTTCCAAAAGCTGTGCAAGGTTTTATTATTTTAATACAAAATGACAGCCGAGTTAACACACTGCAATCACACAAATGATCCAACATTAATATTCTACATATACCTCGGCTACCAACACAATATTTAACAATGTCTCTATCAGGCAAACAGTCTAAATGTAGCCGAGGCAAATTTGTGATTCTCCTTTATTCTACACAAGCTGTGATCATCAACTGACTGTCCCAAACAAAAGGCCCGCCATTAAGCCTGAGATGACCCGGTCAGTAGTGAAGTCAAGGTCAAAGGTTCAAACATACTGATCAACTCACACTGTCAAAGCCACATTAATAGAAATCTAAACTTATTTATCCACTGGAATTGGTGTTTTACTATACATATACATGGATATGTAAAAACAAATACAAATCTATTACGGAACGCCATATTCTGACCAAACGGAAACACAGCTGGATAAGCATCAAAACGACTGCCCAAATGATAAAAAGCACCCATATTCACGGGTGTCTCTCACACTCTCCGCTCCCTGGGAGTTCTATCCTTCTCTGTAATCATGGTGAATGACCTAAACTTAAAAACTAAGTACAGATTTTCAGGTGATCAAATTGTGACCCACGGACACTAACAGACAGACAGACACACGGACCGTTATCAGTTTGATGGACAGTTATCAGTTTGATGGACGGTTGTCAGTCTGATGGATGGTTATCAGTTTGGTGGACGGTTATCAGTTTGATGGACGGTTATAAGTCTGATGGACAGTTTTCAGTTTGATGAACGGTTGTCAGTCTGATGGACAGTTTTCAGTTTGATGGACGGTTGTCAGTCTGATGGACAGTTATCAGTTTGATGGACGGTTATCAGTTTGATGGATGGTTATAAGTCTGATGGACAGTTTTCAGTTTGATGGACGGTTGTCAGTCTGATGGACAGTTATCAGTGTGATGGACTGAAAATATACAGCAGCCACATACATCTTGTATCCTTAATGTTGTGTGTGAGGTTTAATGTATGTACATGTATGTAGGCTTTGGGAATCTAATTTTATCTATTTATCTATTAAACACATAATTTATACGTACTGTTCACATATGAAATGATCATACACCTTCTTTAAACGTTGTGACAATCATATTGCACTGTGATATTACAGTGATGTCCTCCAACGGCACACTCTCTTACATTATTGTGCCAATTTTCGTGTTCTACCATTAAGGCTTCTAGCTTTTTCTCCACAGTCGAATTGGATTATTTCTGTTGTACAGTACTGCCCAATCCTAAAGATATACTCTATGCGTATTATCCGCCATGAACATCTTGATCGAGTGTATATAGGCGGCCTATACGCGGATGTTGGCACCATCCTAATCACATCTTACGTGGATCTTGATGGGCAGGTACGTGTAGTGGTGCTTAGACACGTGGATGATAGTCACATCATATATGGATAGTACACCCATCATGGCTGCATGATTGGCGTATGACGTGAACATCTTGCCGTGATATTACGCCCTTCCTACGCGGATGTTCCGACCCATATCCGTGCCAGATATATCGTTAGGATCGAGCAGTACTGCATACTGGTAACAAATAGGTTTAACCTACACCAGTATACAACAAACATACATGCAATAATAACATTCCAAAATAATGAATGAATAATTAATAATGAAAAACACAGACATGTATTTTTGCATGGCAGAACTCTTAAGCTCATTCACAATCTGACATCACACATGAAAAAAAAAAGACCTTTTGCATTCCCAACAGCCTGTGTTCATTCAATATAATATGCACAGCAGACGTAACAGACAGCTTTCGGGCAATGATCAACTTACTTGTACACAGCAGATATAAGAGACATCTTTCGGGCAATGATCAACTTACTTGTACACAGCAGACATAACAGACAGCTTTCAGGCAATGATCAACTTACTTGTACACAGCAGACATAACAGACAGCTTTCGGGCAATGATCAACTTATGTGTAGACCGCAAACATAACAGGCAGCTTTAGAGCAATGATCAACTTACGTGTGCACAGCAGACATAACAGGCAGCTTTAAGGTAATGATCAACTTACTTGTACACAGCAGACATAACAGACAGCTTTCGGGCAATGATCAACTTACTTGTACACAGCAGACATAACAGACAGCTTTCGGGCAATGATCAACTTACGTGTAGACCGCAAACATAACAGGCAGCTTTAGAGCAATGATCAACTTACGTGTGCACAGCAGACATAACAGGCAGCTTTAGGGCAATGATCAACTTACGTGTAGACCGCAAACATAACAGGCAGCTTTAGAGCAATGATCAACTTACTTGTACACAGCAGACATAACAGACAGCTTTAGGGCAATGATCAACTTACTTGTACACAGCAGACAGCTTTAGGGCAATGATCAACTTACGTGTACACCGCAGACATAACAGGCAGCTTTACGGCAATGATCAACTTACTTGTACACAGCAGACATAACAGACAGCTTTCGGGCAATGATCAACTTACGTGTAGACCGCAAACATAACAGGCAGCTTTAGAGCAATGATCAACTTACTTGTACACAGCAGACATAACAGACAGCTTTAGGGCAATGATCAACTTACTTGTACACAGCAGACAGCTTTAGGGCAATGATCAACTTACGTGTACACCGCAGACATAACAGACAGCTTTAGGGCAATGATCAACTTACTTGTACACAGCAGACAGCTTTAGGGCAATGATCAACTTACGTGTACACCGCAGACATAACAGGCAGCTTTACGGCAATGATCAACTTACTTGTACACAGCAGACATAACAGACAGCTTTCGGCCAATGATCAACGTACTACGTCAAATATTTCAAGACTTACACGTATACTTGAGGTAAATCAAACACTAATAATGCCTTTTTCTAAGCAACATCATCAAATTGTAATGTTTTGTACAGCTTAGATATAATTTTCTTTAACATCAGTCTTAACTGTCGGTATGTTGCATATTTGGGAGATTTGACTGGCTGCCAAGATCACAAGATAGGTATGCAGGAGATAACGCTTTGCGTAGTCTGACACGCGTGATTTAATAAAAAATCCAGAACTTACATCAAATAGCCAAGGTTAGATAACGTACATGGTGTAATTAGAGCTTGATAAACCTGAATCAACATACAATCCTGGAGGACAACACACACAAGACACTGTCCCTGTCTGCAGTAAATATTAGTGGGTAAGATGGTAATACTGGTGGTTAAATAGACTACTGGGTCTGGACAACACTCATCTGACCATTTATGTTGTCTAACTTTCATTGCAGACCACTTGTATATTTTTTCCATCAATACTATCTGTATTTTTGCACCTCAAATTCGAGACAGTTTGTCAGCAACTTGCTGAATGCCAGTGGTTTACTCTGGGCACCCCCATTTTCCATAATGCGGACGCCAATCATAAACAATCAAATAAATAACTAAAGTAACCAGAATACTTACAAACTCGTCCAGAATCATGCTCCTGATGACGGAGCACCGACGGTCAGTTGCTCTTCCTTTAGATTCACACATTCTGACATCAACTGTGATCCACAAACAGCACTTTCGCCTCAAAAATCTTCCAACAACTGGACATCTGACTAAAACGATTTCTAGGGGTTTTTTTGTTTTCCACAGGTAGAACTTTTTTTCTCAAACTAATAACTTTACCGATTCTAGCACCTCAAGGAATTCCTTTCTCCACAGGGTTTAATAATTTGAGAAATTTTAACAAAACAATTATAGCAAAATCCGACCAGCAGATCTGCCTGTGAGCAAAAAGTTGAACTGAAAGCTCAGTTTGTTGTAAATAATGGGATAATTACTTCTGTCGCCAGCTGTGTCTCTTAAGCCTGATCTATGTATACCCAACGGCAGAACTAACAGTTTCGCCACCTGAAGTCAATTGCATTTCTGCTGCCACAACTGTATAAAATTATCCAGGTAACAAAAAGCTGCATGTAGGTATTTCCATGTGAGTGAGACTCGGCATCAAATGTCAAGTTGAGGTGGTCAGAACCAGCTGACCAGTCAAGCCGACTAAACCCCTCCTAAACACCGGGTTTACACCTATATACTAATGCTGGTAGATAAAGTCAAGTAAAGCTTACATCACTGAGGCTCCAGAGGATAGGCCACACACACACAAAAGGATGGGGCTCTGGAGTGGGGGAGCAGCCGATAAATTTATTTGTATTCAGGAATTGTTAAAGTAAAATGTGAATGTTTAAATATACATGTTGGAGCATAATCTTAACATTAGCAGGGCTTAAGGTTTAAAAATTTAAGCCATTTTCTTTTCTTTCACTCCACATGAATACACATATTTATGTATCTGGCACTTACGGCAATAAATCATATTAAAATCATCAGTTTCTGTGGTTTATTATAAACTTTTAAATGAATATTTATGCTTTATCACAGTTTCAATACTGAACTGATGTGCTTCATCTAATTTTTGATCAATTTATCTTAAAACATACCTGGTTTCAACCTTAGTTTAATGCTGATTACAACTGACCATTGGACTATATCTGTTATTATATCTGGGGACAGAAAGATGTTTTAGGGGCAGAAAAATTACAGTGCTGGATATTAAAGCCTGGATTATAACAGACTACCAGGATGATGGTGGCAAGTTCAAGTCATCCAGGTCAAACTAAGTTTAACACAACTTCTACCATCACCACTCAATAATAATGATTTCAGATCTTCTTCTCTAACGCTAACACCTCCCATTCACATGATGCTTTCAGTGCTTCTGTGTATGTGTGTATACAATGTATATGTGCTGTAGATTAGAGCATGAGGGGAATTAACATTGTGTCCATCTGTCGCAGGTACAATACTGAGCCGGGTCGCTAAAGCACGCGGGATCAACAACTCCTGCTGAGTACCTGGGCTGACTGTCAATCATCAGGTGAGGTAGTGAATCAGAGGGGATCAATGTACAGAATCACCTCCTGCACCCAGGGGGGAACTGCTGGCGGCCTAGGGGCCAATCCTGTCAGGACATGCCTATACGTGCGAGATAAACCTCATAATCTTTTAATCCTTAACCCACCCTCCCAGCACATACTGTCACCATCATACACACTACTATGAACATCTGTCAAATGTCAAATGTCTCATGAACACAATTTATTCATTTGATTTCACATCGTACTCAAGAATATTTCACTTATACGACGGTCAGAATTATTTTCCCACAGAATGGCTCTTTTCAAAAATGTTTGGTTCAACCATTTGTAACCATTATACAAAAACACCAAAATATGTAAGGCTGCTCCGAAAGGAGCCCAGAAATTGATAACTACATAAAAACTCCACCTCCCCACAAATTGCCCAGAAGTATACTGAGGGAATCTTCGAATTCCCCCACAAGTATGCTGAGGGAATCTTCAAATTCCCCACAAGTATACTGTGGGAATCTACAAATTGCCCACAAGTATACTGAGGGAATCTACAAATTCCCCACAAGTATGCTGAGGGAATCTTCAAATTCCCAAGTATGCTGAGGGAATCTACAACTTCCCCACAAGTATTCTGAGGGAATTCCCCACAAGTATGCTGAGGGAATCTTCAAATTCCCCACAAGTATTCTGAGGGAATCTACAAATTCCCCACAAGTATTCTGAGGGAATCTACAAATTCCCCACAAGTATTCTGAGGGAATCTACAAATTCCCCGTCCTTGACCACCTTTGAACTCGTACCTTAAGTGATTCGATAACTGATTGGACTTTTTGACCAAAAAAAAATATAAATTTATTTCCAAACACGCAAACTCGAACCAATATCCTTTGGCTAAATTACTGCATTCGTTATCTAGCCATAAAAACTAGAAATTTAGTTAATACACAGTATTCTAATTCCTCAACTTTTTATATATGAAAGATCAACTTTCTGTGCAATTTATGCATATTTTGGATTGGCCAGTTTCAGGGCTACACAAAAGTATAATTTATCAGTCAACACAGAAAAATGCCTTCAGAATAAGCTTGAATAAACACTCTGCTAACATGCCATAAAGCTGAAGAATTACAGTATTACAAGCACCTAGTTTTATATAATATTTGGTTCATTTTATCTAAATTTTCAAAGTATAAAGTTCTGAAATCCATCTCTTAGGCAGTACGGGTTATGTCAAGTTGACATTTTGTCTGTAGAAACTATTTTTATAGTGAAGTCATCAAATGAATTTCACAGTATAATTACAACAGCCAATTGCAGGTGCAGCTGCACCATAGTTAATGCACTCTGTTAAAGGTATACGTGCAAATTCAGAGAGCAGCTGCAGCGCAAATGCACGTCTTCAACATGATGCCACAAAGCACAGCATAATAATAACCAAGATGTACATTAGCTGACGCCCCCCTGAGCCTGCCAAAAATCAATAGCTGACTCATCCTCAGATTATAACGTCCATGAGATAAGTCAATAGAACTGTGACTATCTAGAAATATGTAAGACGAGGAACTTCCATTTGTCTTTTTACTCCAAGAGCATCAACTTTCATTTAACATTTTATTTGTATAATAACATCTTTATTTATTGAAGGCAACTCATTGAATTTGTACAAATTTGTTCTTCCCACAATTCGTTCAAAAACAAAAAGAGAACAATACATAGAAATTGTTAGATATGACTTTTGCCCCCACAACTGTCCAAACCAGCAAGTGAGACAGGGTAGTGGGAAACTCTCCTAACCAGCAGGTGAGACCAGGTAGTGGGAAACTCTCCTAACCAGCAGGTGAGACAGGGTAGTGGGAAACTCTCCTAACCAGCAGGTGAGAAAGGGTAGTGGGAAACTTTCCTAACCAGCAGGTGAGAAAGGGTAGTGGGAAACTCTCCTAACCAGCAGGTGAGACAGGGTAGTGGGAAACTCTCTTAACCAGCAGGTGAGAAAGGGTAGTGGGAAACTCCCCTAACCAGCAGGTGAGAAAGGGTAGTGGGAAACTCTCCTAACCAGCAGGTGAGACAGGGTAGTGGGAAACTCTCCTAACCAGCAGGTGAGAAAGGGTAGTGGGAAACTCTCCTAACCAGCAGGTGAGACAGGGTAGTGGGAAACTCTCCTAACCAGCAGGTGAAAAAGGGTAGTGGGAAACTCTCCTAACCAGCAGGTGAGAAAGGGTAGTGGGAAACTCTCCTAACCAGCAGGTGAGACAGGGTAGTGGGAAACTCTCCTAACAAGCAGGTGAGTCAGGGTAGTGGGAAACCGCCTATTACCAATCCCTACCCGCCCAACCAGCAAGTGAGACAGGGTAGTGGGAAACTCCCCTATCCGGCAGGTGAGACAGGGTAGTGGGAAACTCTCCTAACCAGCAGGTCAGACAGGGTAGTGGGAAACTCTCCTAACCAGCAGGTGAGACAGGGTAGTGGGAAACTCTCCTAACCAGCTGATGAGACAGGGTAGTGGGAAACTCTCCTAACCAGCAGGTGAGACAGGGTAGTGGGAAACTCTCCTAACCAGCAGGTGAGATAGGGTAGTGGGAAACTCTCCTAACCAGCAGCTGAGACAGTGTAGTGAGAAACTCTCCTAACCAGCAGGTGAGACAGGGTAGTGGGAAACTCTCCTAACCAGCTGATGAGACAGGGTAGTGGGAAACTCTCCTAACCAGCAGGTGAGACAGGGTAGTGGGAAACTCTCCTAACCAGCAGGTGAGACAGGGTAGTGGGAAACTCTCCTAACCAGCAGATGAGACAGTGTAGTGGGAAACTCCCCTAACCAGCAGGTGAGACAGGGTAGTGGGAAACTCTCCTAACCGGCAGGTGAGACAGGGTAGTGGGAAATTCTCCTAACCAGCTGATGAGACAGCACTACCCACTGCTTTGACCACCAAAAACTCACGTAAGACAAATGGCTTCAAATTTTGCCCCAAGGTTAAACTGCAAATTTTGTCCCTTTCAAACAGTTCTCAGGGAGGTTCTTGAGGTATGTTTTATTGTCAAATTCTCAGCCACAAAATCAACATTTCAGGGCATCTATTCACCTCTAAAATTGTGCTTCATTTTCATGTCGTCTACAGCACACAGACATCACTGTGTACCCATATATATACGAAAGACGGTATGCCATGACTTTACTACGATACTGAAAAGACATACTGTAATTCTACAATCTTTTTGCATGTTTGCAAGGTGTTTATTCCAGCATATTCTGAGGGCATTATTCTGTCAACTGATAAAATGATACTGTTTGTGCAGCCCTGGAATTGGCCAATCCAACTCATGTAGATCTATCTCCAACATCAAATTAAAACCATGCATTACTTGCACTGAAACTTTCACGTGCGAACAGGTTGAGGAGTACGGGTATAATGTAACCACAAGTCAAAATTAAGTCCTTAACATAGACAATTTTGCTATTACAGATGGAAATAGTCCAAGTACTGGTCAGCCAGATAATGGCTATTATCTGTTATGTGACAGAAATAATGGTTAAACGTCTTTCCTCATTATTTTACAAAATATGGCACAAAACTATGTAATTGATAAATTCCATGGAGATGCTGCAATCTGCTATAACATAAATTCTTACCTCGCATATAAACAATTTTGTTTCTTAAAATGGCAGGTAGAATTGATTTATTTATTTATTTGATTGGTGTTTTACCCCGTAGTCAAGAATATTTCACTTATACAACAGCGGCCAGCTCTATGGTGGGTGGGAACCAGGCAGAGCCAGGGGGATACCCACGACCATATGCAGGTTGCTGTTAGACCTTCCCACTTACGGCCGGATAGGAAACCAGCAAGAGCTGGACTTGAACTCACAGCGACTTCATTGGTGAGGGGTTCCTGGGTCATTGCGCTGCACAGGTAATTTCACTGCCTTCATACATGTGACTATAACGTTAAAGATAATTACACAACAAACAACAATATTCGTTAGTGAGTCAACACCCGGCTAACAGCGATGTAATATCAACTATCCCAAATTAAAACTGCCAGACTGCATTTGGGATTTAACAAGAGCCTCCCAATTACAAAGTGGACATTTTAATCACCTACCCAATTAACACAGAAATTATAACAATATTCACATAATTACATGTCGCTAAGCACAAAGAGAGGCTTTGTCATGTTTCTACCTAAATGCACGCATAGCACAATCTTTGTTTATCTAACTTCAGATGCTAATCAGTGGAAATAAGCCATACATTACCTGTAATCCTATAAGCCATACATTACCTGTAATCCTATAAGCCAGATCATCAATGACTCATGATTTTCAGCTGTGAAAATATGATCTTTGGAGTTTGCTCTGAAAAGTAAACAATCCAGCAAATCAGTACAGCAAGAGGTGTGAAGCGTAAACACAGCCAAGGGGAGATAATCCGAAAGTTATCCCCCTTGATCCCCATAAACCAAAGAAAATAAAACAGGAATAAAACAAATCACAAGAGAAAAATATTAATCAGTGTTTTAAGAACACAGAATGAGTGAGAATCTGTTCTGATTTAAGACCTTTAGTGTATGTGTATCAATAAAAAAAACTTTAACAAAGGTATTTATCTCTGCATGGATTACAAGGAAATTTCTTCATACAGATCTGCGACAAAGAACTAAAATACTTTTATTTATTTATTTGAGTGGAGTTTTATGCCATACTTAAGAATATTTTATTCATGCGATAACGGCCAGCATTATGGCTAGAGAAAAGTGGTCAGAATCCCTTAGGAAACACACGGCCATCCACAGGATGCTGGAAGACCTTCCCACGTACTGCATGAGCTGGACTTGAACTCACAGCGACCACATTGGTAAAAGTCTCCTTGGTCTTTTCACCATACTGACATGCTAATCAAGTTGGCTATGGAGGCCCCTAAGAAAATAATTTTGGGTAAAGAGCACACAACCATTTTATCAATGTATCAATGAAGAAAAAAAAGGAAATACCAAATCTATTCTTATGCATAACCAAATCATCATCAAACTCACATGATAATGAACTGGTTTTGCTGTTCAAGATCCAATGAAATCGCAGCTCCCTTCAAATCAATCTGACCAATCGGTGGCTTTTTTCTGGCCTCAGCCTCAGAGTTGTAAAACTTTAGCTGGCATTTACTCTCCTCTAACACAAACCATAATTTCTTCTTTGGCTTCAAGATGCTCAGGCCTGAAAATAAAACATAAAAGACAAAAGAAATCAAAGCAAATTTTCATGAAAAAAAAACAAACGAACAAAAAATGAAAACAATACATTTCTTCTTTGGCTTAAAAATGCTCAGGCCATAAAAAAGCAAAAACCAAAAAAAAAAAAACCTATTTTCACTTTTTTTAAGGCATCGGTTACACATCATTTATAATCACAGCATGTAGCTTTCATCAATCTGGTGGTTGAAGGCATTAACCTATTCTGGGAAACAGAAGGAAAAAAGTCATATCAAATAATACAAAGTGACTTATAGATGGCTTGCTTTGGTCAAGTGAAATAAAAGAAAACATGGATGAGTTTTCTTACATATACGCACGTCTAAACCAGGTTGTGTATGTTCTCAATGGTATAATAACCTCATTCCCCAGCCTGTTAAAAACCTTACCGTTTGCAGAGTGGGTGAATTTGTGCAACATCAAACTACAGGTGTATATTATGAATACGACTATTTCTTTGTCAAACTAAGCAGGTATAACGAGTGCTGATTTTAACGTCATCGTATGACAGAAGTCAGGATTGAACCCTAAGACAACATGCAGCTCAATTAATTAGCAATACTTAATCGTTAAGATTAACGCCTTGCCATTTGTACATGTTGCCATAACGAATGAGGAAGTCATTATCATACATATCACGTTCACAGTTCAATCATACAAATACATGTATAAAGCAAAACTTTAAATTTACTGGCATCGTTTATATTTGGGACAAGAAAATATCAGACAAATACTATGGACCTAGGCGATCACCAGGACAAAGTTTTTAAACTCATTTTGCTATATTACGATAGCACTGTTCTTAATCAGACAGTTTGGAAGGTTCAAGGTGAGATAATATCCTATCAGAAAAATTTGAGTTTCAGCCCATTTCGTTCACACTTGTACATAACAGGGTGTTAAAGAGGTCTGATGTCAATGGGACCGCACACAGTTACCTTTCTTGAGGTTACCTGTTCAAAAGGTGCGTTATTAGGAGTAAGCTGTGATTAGGTGGCTCCTCAGGAAATGGTTAATGGCAAGTTTTAGAGTTGAAGCAGCATAAGCTGGTGGAAGATCTAGCTTTCAGACAAATTTTTATTTTGAAAACTTACTTGGATAGCCCAGAATAAACATTATGTATATTTTTTATTCCATTTGCAGGTAATTTAAAAATTCTGCACCGCCTTAACATGTAATAAGTAGCTTAGGTGAACTCTGTCTAATATAAATATTCAACTTAAACTGAAAAGCATTGAATTATTTATGATTTTTTAACATTTCTCCCATTCTCAAAGGTTAATATCATGTTTTTTTCACATTCTGTTGCTCTCAAAATATGTCACTGTCATGACATATCCTATGTTCTTTATGCCTTGAAGTAAGGTCCCACTTCTCATAATATCACACCTCAAAACCCAATCTGGCATTATATCATAGTCCCAGTCATGCAACAAGGGAGGTAATTCAGAGCAGGCCTAATCTGGCATTATATCATAGTCGCTGTCATGTAACAAGGGAGGTAATTCAGAGCAGGCCTAATCTGGCATTATATCATAGTCGCCGTCATGTAACAAGGGAGGTAATTCAGAGCAGGCCTATTGACCGAAAATGTGTATGTAACTAGTTTGTCTGATAGGTAAATTGGTGGCATCCACAAAGATCAAGTACTCGTAATCTAACTGGCTCCTATAGAATTTTGACTGATAGATGCAGACAGTCAGATTATTCAGGCTGGGGCAGAGCAATTGGTCAATCAGCTACAATCACAAGTGTTGTTCTTTACGTGCAGTTTCCGTTATAGTTCACAAAATATTCTCATTCTTATATGGCCTTCCGTGGTCAAGTGGTTAACATGCTACCACAGCACAATGACCCAGAACGCTTACGTCTGTGTTACACAAGAGCGGTTCTGTGCGAGAATTTTCCCGAACAGCAATGCACAGCAAGGGCAATGATTCGGTGTTGGACTGATGTTCTTGAGTGGATCATTTACGCGCTTCACCAATTTGGCTGAGGGCGTTAACCCGCCGGTGCGGCATAATGACCCAGGAGACTCCCACCAATGCACTCCCTGTGAGTTCAAGTCCAGCTCATGCTAGGAAACCTACGGATGGTCGTGGGTTTCCCCCGGGCTCAGCCCGGTTCCCTCCCACCATAATGCTGGCCGCTACTGTATAAGTGAACTATTCTTGAGTATGGCGTAAAACTCCAATTGAATAAATAAATAAATAAATCATTGTTATAGCATACATGTGCAACTGTTTAATTTACAGACAACATTTCAGGAATACACCCACCATATTCCCTAATACCAATGGACAAAATTTTCCAAAACTAATGTTTCTTTTTTATGTATTTTTGATGGCATGCGCTTGGTCAATCAACTACCAGTATGAGTACCAGTATGAAATAAAAAACCCAATCAAATAAATAAATAAATCATTCTTACAACATACAGTTGTTGAATTCAAAGACAACTTTTCACGGACACACCCACCTAGTAATCATTAGGAATACTAATGGGCAATTTCAAAATTCAGACATACATCTTTCAAGTATTTTTACCAGCGTGTTGACTTTCTTACCTCCACCTGTCCTGTATTGAAGATCTCCAGATAAACTGTGCCATCCAGCCATGTTGTTAAACCGCTCTTGTTTGTGAACAAATCCAAACATCACTGTTACCTGGCCACCTCAACACATCCAGTCATATTAAATTTCACACTATTACCAAATGTACAAATCCAAGGCCCCATCGTCATTAATTTCTAATGATGTGGCCACAAATGGGAAAGAAATTAAATTTTATATCTTCTGTTGCCATAGTAACACCAGGCAGTGAAATGTTTATTAGCCATTTTCAAGATGTCCGCCATATTAAGTTTCACATCGTCATGTATGCTATATAGTGTTGGTTTTATGACAGCAATTCCGTTTTATCACAAGCTGGAAAATTTTGTTTTTCTCGGTTAATTGTTGTCAACTGTTGCCAAGGTCATTCAAAATCTTCTCTTCAATATCTATCTGAAAAATAAAAAATAAAATAAAAAAATGAAGTACATACAAAGTGCAAATGTAAATGTAAAAACTATACATGCATGTGACTGTTCATCAACAAATTCTATCTTTAAATATCAAGGAAAAGCAACAGATAGTGTGTGTGACAAAACTAGATGAAAACCTGAAACACATCATCACACTGACACAAAACTGTTGTTGGTACTTTATATGAAATGCTATAAACTCATTCAACAGATCTCCCTTGTTAACAGCCAGCTGTCAATCCACCATTCAAAAGCGGACATGGGAACAAGGGAGACAGGAAATATGAAACTGTACACCCTTCTCAAACAAAACGGCCCCAAAAAGGGCTGTATGGACGTGTCACCTTTCTTCCCGACCCTGCATTCAGCAGAACTCCTCTAGCCATCTATGGAAGGTGTGGAATTACTGATGTGGTCTTCATACAGTTTAACCCATGGTACCTGATGAGGTTCCTCTTTTTCTATTTTTCACATCTAACACTTTTACCCACTCATCTACCTATTACTTATATTCAGGTATAACGACAACAATTAAGCTTAGCAAATTTCTAACCCATCTCATAGTCATTTTGAGACAACCAGTAAGTTATCAGTGCAGGAAATTAATGCCTGCCACAGCCAAATGTTATATAGATAAATAAATCATGGCTACAAAGATGGAAACATGATTCAATACAATAGCTACTCTACAGACAAGACTGTTCACACAAAGTTAAGATTAATCTTAATGGCCTCTTGCACATTTCATCTCTACTGTCCGACACCTGTGTCATCCTAACATGAGTAAGCAATTACACTAACTGCCCTCTATCACTCCTTAAGAAAAGGTTTAACCCCACACTTTCAACCTAAGGGCAGGTAACTCTGTATCCAGACCAGATATATACGTGTACATATCGCACAACCAGACCAAATAAGAGATAGGAATAAGCCGAGTCGGCCTTTCAGGAGTTCCACAGAGTTCACGCAGGTATGGACAAGACAGGGTGGGGGCTCTCACAAACTAACACAGCTAAGACGCAAGATTTTATGGAATCTGCTAGACTGAATTACACATCTCGCATAGCCGGGTCTGTCGGCCAAACAGTGCCTTTAGCAGCTGCTTATAGAATCTATGTGCACCATTGCCGTTGTGCAAACTTCTTTGTCTATCTAATAAAGAACGTATAATTTCAATTTAATCAGATGAAAAAAGAATAAATCTCCAATTGGCAAGAAAATTTACATATAATCAGCATGCTAAAATCACAAACAGAAATTAACACATTTCTTAGGCTGGCGATTCTCGCAAAGGAAAATAGATAGAGAGAAAATCCAAGTCAATGATAAAACCGATTTAAATCCAGATATGCTGTAAACAATTTCAAACTGCCTGAAGAATCATGAGAAAAATTTATTTATACATTGACTTAATTTGAGCTTAAAGTTGTAGGTCTACTCAAGAATTTTCCATCAATGTAAAACAGAGCTCAATTTCATGAGTGGAGTCAATCAGAGTGCCCCACATAAACCACAAGATTTTGGCTCGGAACTCAGAAATTTCCATGGAAACAAATAAATAATGTAAGAGGCAGTATATAAGCAGATCTCTCAGTGCTTATAACATGTATAAAAGTATCTCTTATTGACTTTAACATAAAAAAAAAAACGCTTGAGAAGTCATCAGGTGTGTGTACATGCTGTGTCTTCTTGTGGCAGGTCCATGCCCCAAAGTGCTGCCCTAACTGAAGAACACTGGTATGACGCCAAAGACACCAGACATGTCACATGAACTGAAATGACACCAGACATGTCACCCTACACAGTCACAGATCACAGACAAGTCACAGTACACTGACATGTCACCCCACACAGTCACAGTACACAGACATGTCACAGTACATTGACATGTCACCCCACCCAGTCACAGTACACAGACAAGTCACAGTACACAGACATGTCACCCCACCCAGTCACAGTACACAGACATGTCACCCCACCCAGTCACAGTACACAGACAAGTCACAGTACACTGACATGTCACCCCACCCAGTCACAGTATACAGACGTGTCACCCCACAGTCACAGTACACAGACATGTCACCCTACCCAGTCACAGTACATAGATGTGTCACCCCACCCAGTCACAGTACATAGATGTGTCACCCCACGCAGTCACAGTACACAGACATGTCACCCCATTTGATGAAAACTTTAATGTCAGGCTTCAGACTGAACCACAGATACCCCCTGAAACAAACTGCACCAGGGCATACTGTAGCACTGGAATTGGCCAGTTCATCATAACCTCATCCTCCTCACTGAGTAGGACTCCTCACCCCTATCCCTCCCATTCTCCACAGCTAGCTACATGTCAGGCCATCCTTAAAAATTCTTTGCTGGATGTCACCTGTCCCAAATGGAAATAACATTGGGGGGGGGGGGGGGGAGAGATGGGGAGGGTTGTATATGGACAAACATAAGGATTTTAAAGAAATCAAAGAAACTATACAGAAATTTTTGGCAAAATTCTTTTGGTACTATTTTAGAATAGCCTAAGTTCCCTTTCACAAAATATCAGCTTTGTGCAGATGTTCCCATTTAAAATCGGTAATATTTACAAATTATAAATTTATAATGCAGGTCACAATGTAACTTAGATCAAAGCTTAGAGCCATGTTAACACTATGATCATTACGCAGAGGCAATCATTTCAGCCAAATTCCCCAAATACAGAAAACTATATTTAATTTCTGAGTACAAATTATTAGGTCTCAAGTCTCCAGTACTGCCTCTTTAACACTGATTTCTGGAAGGTCAGTTGGGCCATGACAACCAAACAGATTTTTAATGCTGGCCTAACAGACTTATCCAGCTCCATAATAGGCAGCTGTGACACTTGTGTACTCCAAATCTGACACAAAAATCATTGAGAGGCTCAGATCAATAAGTGGAATCCAAACAAACTCTGTTTGCCTGAAGTGCCGCTGTTTTAGATAAGGTAAAAGATTTTTTTTTTTTTTACTTACATATATAGAACAGAAAATATGACCTATATTAGACTGTTCTTCATTCAGATAGTAAATTTAGATAGAAACAGAATTGATCTTGAGTTAATCTTTTTTAAAAGACTGTCCAAGAAAACGTAAGCAAATTTTCTACGCTACACAGAGTATCAATTATTTTTGGAAAAAAAAGCACAGATACGACATCAAAAGTGGCATGTCTATGCAATCACCACTAAACAAGTTACAGCATAATATTGCTCGAGTGGATGCAGTGTTATGCCTAATTTAGAACCAACGAAATGGCACAGAAGGGGTGCAAAGATGTTATGGGAGACGTAAAAATGTCACTGAGACGCACAAAGATGTCACTGAAATGCACAAAGATGTCACTGAGAGGCATAAAGATGTCACTGAGAGGCGTACAGATGTCACTGAGAGGCGTAAAGATGTTACTGTGGGGAGTAAAGATGTTACTGAGAGGTGTAAAGATGTCACTGACAGGTGCAAAGATGCCACTGAGGGGCGGTAAAGATGCTACTGTGGGGATTAAAGATGTTACTGAGAGGCATAAAGATGTCACTGAGAGGTGCAAAGATGTCACTGAGAGGCACAAAGATGTCACTGAGAGGTGCAAAGATGTCACCGAGAGGCGTAAAAATGTCACTGAGAGGCGTAAAGATGATAATGAGGCGTAAAGATGTTACTGAGAGGCGTAAAGATGTCACTGAGAGGTGTAAAGATGTTACTGAGAGGCGTAAAGATGTTACTGAGAGATGGATATTCAAGGCAATTGCTACTTTCCATCATTTGATGTGGAAGAATTCATGACAAAATATGCTGCATACAAATATTATGAAATACTGTGAAAAATATGAAAGACTACAAACATTTTCATGTTGAAAATTTGACATGGTTCTGGTTAAAATCACCAAATACAACCTACGATATGTAATTCTTCATAGTTATGGAAAGACGATCACGATTGAGCGCAGATAATTGATGCTCCATTATACTACATGTACAGCACACTTTATCACACATGTAATAAAGATTTAAATGACATGCGCATAATTTTACAAGCCCAGAATTGATCGAGCAATTATAAAGCTACAATGTACATTCAAATGTTTGCATGAGAACAGCTTCAGAACGACATCCTTGGCCAATATTCACTTCCAAACCACTTACACGAAAACAATTAAGATCTTCTGCCATTTAAATTGATTAATCTTTACACAACTGTCTGTGGACGACTCAAATTTCCATGACAAACAATTATAAAGTACAGTTTGGTTATAATAATTCAGACTTTTATCAGTGATTGAAGATCAGCGGCTTGAAATAGAAAAGTACAAAACACTTTCATGAATGACACAAATCATCAGCTAACAGCGACATGGCCATAATGATTCTTAATAACAATGGTTGCTCCTTTCTTCCAAACAGATGTTCACAGGATGTTTACACAGACCCTACACTTGAGAAGAGTTCTTCTTAAAAACATTTAACCCAATACCAAAAATAAAACTCCTTCAACAGAACGGGCTGTTTTTCTAATAAAATGATTGATTTTACAATACGTCAGCAGAGTTTTCACAATAGTCAGAACCGTTACCCTTTCCTGTTTAACAATACAGCACAATTATATTTATCCTTACCTCACGGTTTACATGGGCCTCGCTGCCCTTACAAATCTGACATGTACATGGTCAAGAAATAAGTACTACAATAGTTACAATAATGTTTAAATCATCAAGCATCAAGCTTCAGATCCATGGACACTGACAGTACTTAATCAACTGTCTGTAATCCATCTAGCTGAAGCATCGAAACTTCAGATCTATGGACACAGTCTGACAGTACTCGATCAACTGTCTGTAATCCATCGAGCTGAAGCATCAAAGCTTCAGGTCCATGGACACAATCTGACAGTACTCGATCAACTGTCTGTAATCCATCTAGTTGAAGCATCAAAGCTTCAGGTCCATTGACACTGAAAGTACTCGATCAACTGTCTGTAATCCATCGAGCTGAAGCATCAAAGCTTCAGGTCCATTGACACTGACAGTACTTGATCAACTGTCTATAATCCATCTAGCTGAAGCATCGAAACTTCAGATCTATGGACACAGTCTGACAGTACTCGATCAACTGTCTGTAATCCATCTAGCTGAAGCATCAAAGTTTCAGATCCATGGACACAGTCTGACAGTACTCGATCAACTGTCTGTAATCCATCTAGCTGAAGCATCAAAGCTTCAGGTCCATGGACACAATCTGACTGTACTCGATCAACTGTCTGTAATCCATCGAGCTGAAGCATCAAAGCTTCAGGTCCACGGACACAATCTGACTGTACTCGATCAACTGTCTGTAATCCATCAAGCTGAAGCATCAAAGTTTCAGATCCATGGACACAATCTGACAGTACTCCATCAACTGTCTGTAATCCACCAAGCTGAAGTATCAAAGCTTCAGGTCCATTGACACTGACAGTACTCGATCAACTGTCTGTAATCCATCTAGCTGAAGCATCAAAGCTTCAGGTCCATTGACACTGACAGTACTCGATCAACTGTCTGTAATCCATCTAGCTGAAGCATCAAAGCTTCAGGTCCATGGACACTGACAGTACTCAATCAACTGTCTGTAATCCATCGAGCTGAAGCATCAAAGTTTCAGGTCAATTGACACTGACAGTACTCGATCAACTGTCTGTAATCCATCAAGCTGAAGCATCAAAGCTTCAGGTCCATGGACACTGACAGTACTCGATCAACTGTCTGTAATCCAAACACAAACCTAAACCTAATTATATCCACCACGATCATATGACCAGACCTTAAATCTGACTCCACCCAGGATTGAACCAGGGACTGCTGCATATGAAACAAAAGTTGTATATAACATTCCAGAGAATTTCAATCCGGTGTCACCATGTGTACTGTTGGTGACTTAAGAGAATGACAAGTTGTACTTGTATTTATTTAACTGGATGTTTGTAAGTCAAATCTGGAAACTGTTTATACACCAGTCCATGTGTGGGTTCCTTCGCATGGCTGTGGTAGCAAATCACAACATGGAATGAACATCCTTAGCTCAACATACTGAGAACTTAAGCCTTAATTCAACTCAATTTGCAGTTTTCGAGTCAGGTCATTATGACATATGCAAAATGACATTGCCACTTTACAGCACAGTAGGGCCATTTGCCCATCTTTAACATGGCAGTGGTCATGTTTAGACCAACCTACCACCAGAACGTCATTATTTTGGCAGTACTAAGATCCTAAACCCATCCAAGAACACAATTCAGAAGATCTGTCTGATCCTTTTTAATTACTTTTCTGTATTTTACATGCCACTCCATGTAAAAATTACCAGATTGGCCCTACCATACTGTAAAGCGACGACGGCCTATCACAAAGGGACGTCACTCTGTTGTCGTAATGTCATATCTTGAAACCTGCTTATTCACCTGGTTGTTCTGAGTTTGTTCTGTGTTTGTTCCAGGTGCTGACAGCTAGGTGACTGACAACCATACACACGAGTGGAATCTTGTTAAAAGTGGAGTAGCGTCAAAATGCTATTATCTCTGATGTAAAATATATACAGAGGTGAAATGATGATAAATGTGTCTAAACAAACTCAACAAATTACGACAAGGTCACCTGAATTGTCACATGGGAACCCCAAACTTTTCAAACAGTCAAATGATTGTCAATTTTAAACTTGACCAAACTGAGAACTGACCTCCTACTTACGAAACTTTATTATTACCTACAAAAGTGAACTACAATGTATTCTTTGAAGTGCTAATACGTCACTGATGTGGGATGGTAGGAACAAAACTAGACAAAGGCTGATGAAGCAAAGGCTTGAGAAAAACCAAGCAGAGGTCAAAGAGAACTATAAAGCAGAGGAGAGAGAAAAAACAAGCAGAGGTCAAAGAGAACCTATAAAGCAGAGGCGAGAGAAAAAACAAGCAGAGGTCAAAGAGAACTATAAAGCAGAGGCGAGAGAAAAAACAAACAGAGGTCAAAGAGTACTAAGCAGAGCGAGAGAAAAAACAAGCAGAGGTCAAAGAGAACTATAAAGCAGAGGCGAGAGAAAAAACAAACAGCAGTCAAAGAGAACTAAGCAGAGGCGAGAGAAAAAACAAATAGCAGTCAAAGAGAACTAAGCAGAGGCAACAGAAAAAACAAGCAGAGGTCAAAGAAAACTATAAAGCAGAGGCGAGAGAAAAAACAAGCAGAGGTCAAAGAGAACTATAAAGCAGAGGCGAGAGAAAAAAACAAACAGAGGTCAAAGAGAACTATAAAGCAGAAGCGAGAGAAAAAAACAAAAAGACGTCAAAGAGAACTAAGCAGAGGCGACAGAAAAAAACAAGCAGAGGTCAAAGAGAACTATAAAGCAGAGGCGAGAGAAAAAACAAACAGAGGTCAAAGAGAACTATAAAGCAGAGGCGAGAGAAAAAACAAACAGAGGTCGAAGAGAACTAAGCAGAGGCGACAGAAAAAACAAACAGAGGTCAAAGAGAACTAAGCAGAGGCAGGAAAAAAAAAACAAACAGAGGTCAAAGAGAACTATAAAGCAGAAGCGAGAGAAAAAACAAACAGACGTCAAAGAGAACTAAGCAGAGGCGACAGAAAAAACAAGCAGAGGTCAAAGAGAAATATAAAGCAGAGGCGAGAGAAAAACAAACAGAGGTTAAAGAGAACTATAAAGCAGAGGCGAGAGAAAAAACAAACAGAGGTCGAAGAGAAACTAAGCAGAGGCGACAGAAAAAACAAACAGAGGTCAAAGAGAACTAAGCAGAGGCAGGAAAAAAAACAAACAGAGGTCAAAGAGAACTAAGCAGAGGTGGGAGAAAAAACAAGCAGAGGTCAAAAAGAACTAAGCTGGGGCCAGAGCAAAACCAAGATGAGGTTGGAGGAAAACCAAGCAAAAGTCAAAAACAACTAAGCAGAGGCCAAAGAAAAACCAAGGAGAAGAAAGTGCAAAATAAAGCAGTGGTCAAAGGGAACCAACCATATTTAACAGAGTGTCAGAGGAAAACCAAGCAGAGGTCAAAGAGAACTAAGCAGAGGCCAGAAAAAAAAAACCAAGCAAAGGCAGCAGAAAATACAACCAGCAGACAGATAAAAACCAAGCAGAGGTCAGAGAAAAACCAAGCAGAGGTCAGAGAAAAACCAAGCAGCAAACAGAGGTCAAAGGGAACCAATCAGATGTAAATGGAACCAAGCAGAGGTCAAAGGAAAGCCAAGCAGAGGTCAAAATAAACTAAGCTGAAACCGTATTAAACTAAGCAGAAGTAACAGGGGACCAAAACAGAAGCTACAGGAAACTGAGCAAAAGGTTTGTTATAAACTGATCAGAGGTTAAAACAACCTACTTCAAAGACTGCTTGACAAACTCTTGAGGTCAAGCCACAAACAAACTTGATGCCACAACCTCATTCTGGTTGGATTTTAACTTTAACCATTACATACCATCAACAATACCTAGCTGCATACGGCTATACAGACACATACAGACAGGGATTTGCCCTGTTTAATTCTCCCATATGTACATTCGAACAGCACTGCATATTAAGTCAGATGTCCTTCATTGTGATGAGAAATCCATACATATATATATAACTATATATATATATATATAGATAGATAGATATATATACAGAGACACACACAAACACAAGGGAATCAATGTAATGTGTTAATTTGCAGGCTATCATCCTGTAGTAAACCCAAATGTAATTCTCCAAATAATTTAGTTTAGTTAAGGCCTGACTGTTAGACACTGTATTTCCAGAAACAGTTTGTCCAAGTAAAATATTTCAAGTTCACTGACCTTTAATGGCACATACTCCGATGCGTCTCCAAGTTTCATTCTCTATCAGAAATAGAGTCTGCTCTTTGTACAGTAAAGAACTCCTAAGATGTCATTAAATCTTTTCCAATTTGAAATTCCAGAACTGGCCTTGAACACTGATCATTACCCTCAAAAGTTAGCAACTGTAACCCACATGTGTAAAGAATATCACCATTACATAACTTATAACACAGCTATTGCATAAATAAATGTATGATACACATTTCATACATACGGGTCCATTAGACAATTTACTGGTCACATCTGTTACCAGATACAGCCTTTGGGATTTAACACAGATCTGATTTAGCTGAAGGGTTTATAAGCTAATATGACAGACAACACAAACATCATACCTGTTCTCACGAGAACTCATCAAATAACACACAGGTATGTAATTACACAAATATATATATATATATATATATACATATATATATATATATATATATATATATATATATATATATATATATATATATGTATGGGTTAACTGGTGGGCCTACACATACATGCTTAAATCAAGTCTCACAACAGAGAAAGGTCAACAATCAAATACTGGTTTCGCACCAAACTCAATATCTATTAACTATAAAGGAAGGAAACTTGTCCTGTATGTTAACCTATCCTTTGATTTCTCCATAACCAATCATCCAAACACCTTTTCCCTCTCCAGGTGTATTGCTGAAGATTGAAGAAAGTCCAATGTCAAGTATTCAAAAAGTTGCATGTTGCAAATGTAAACCCAACTGATTCTACAGACTAACATGGGCCAGGCGCCTGACAGTCATATGACATACCCTAAATCACCTCAAATTCATCCCAAAGTGCATTTTTAGAGGCAAATAAACACCACAAAACATGATTTTTGGTGCTGAAACACCTCAAGAACACCTTTCTAAATCCAATAAAACTCTTGCAAACAGGAAAAATGGGCGAGTTAGTCTGGGACAAAATCTATGGTCATTTAGGCTACTTTTGTGCCAGAGAATTTTAGCCAAAAAATTAATCAGCACAAACCTAATCAAGTTTTTGATATTCCCTTACAATAGCCCACAGTTACCTTTCACAGAATATCAACCTCATTTACCATTCGGTCAAAGTTCAATTTATACAGCCGATAACATTCTAACTTTTTAAACTTTTTACACTATAACCTGTACAGGTACTGACAGGAAATAATTTGAGCCATTCTTAGCAAATACAGAAAACTTCATTTGATCAGTGAACGTGAATTATTGCTAAAAATCTCCAGTAGAGCCAATTTAAGGTTGATGGGAAACAAGCCAGACGTGACCCCACTGGCTAGGGTTAGCTGTCTCCAATGTAAAACATCATATCACTTGCCCGGCAGTGTTGTTTCTACTAAGATAGGACTTCTCGAGCTCAAATGGACGTTGAAATCTGTTTTGAAGAACTCACCTGTCTTAACTTCTAGCTTTTATCACTTTGCAGAAATAAGCTCTTGCTTGAACGTTACGTGCAGGGGACAATTGTTTATCCACCTGTATTAAGATGCCTTTGTGGGGGGGGGGGGGGGGGGGGGGGCAACATGTGCATGTATTAGCATAATCTCAAAAACATTAAATTTGAAAATAAATGAAAGATAAATTTATACGTACTAAAACCATGTAGGCACCCTTTGATCCTTCAGAGTAAGAAGAATACTAATGACCTGGATTCTTCATTAGGAACTCAAAGTACGTTTTAGATTCTAGATGCATCCTTCGAATCAGAAAGCATCCTTCAGATCTAGATGGAACTCAAATTAAGTTTTAGATTCTAGATGCACCCTTCGAATCAGAAAGCATCCTTCAGATCTGGATTCTTCCTTAGGAACTCAAAGTAAGTTTTAGATTCTAGATGCACCCTTCGAATCAGAAATCATCCCTTAGACCTGGATTCTTCCTTAGGAACTCAAAGTAAGTTTAAGATTCTAGATGCATCCTTCGAATCAGAAAGCATCCTTCAGATCTAGATTCTTCCTTAGGAACTCAAAGTACGTTTTAGATTCTAGATGCACCCTTCGAATCAGAAATCATCCTTCAGATCTGGATTCTTCCTTAGGAACTCAAAGTAAGTTTTAGATTCTAGATGCATCCTTCGAATCAGAAAGCATCCTTAGACCTGGATTCTTCCTTAGGAACTCAAAGTAAGTTTTAGATTCTAGATGCATCCTTTGAATCAGAAAGCATCCTTCAGATCTGGATTCTTCCTTAGGAACTCAAAGTAAGTTTTAGATTCTAGATGCATCCTTCGAATCAGAAAGCATCCTTCAGATCTGGATTCTTCCTTAGGACTCAAAGTAAGTTTTAGATTCTAGATGCACCCTTCGAATCAGAAAGCATCCCTTAGACCTGGATTCTTCCTTAGGAACTCAAAGTAAGTTTTAGATTCTAGATGCATCCTTTGATCAGAAAGCATCCTTCAGATCTGGATTCTTCATTAGGAACTCAAAGTAAGTTTTAGATTCTAGATGCATCCTTCGAATCAGAAAGCATCCTTCAGATCTGGATTCTTCCTTAGGAACTCAAAGTAAGTTTTAGATTCTAGATGCATCCTTCGAATCAGAAAGCATCCTTCAGATCTGGATTCTTCCTTAGGAACTCAAAGTACGTTTTTAGATTCTAGATGCACCCTTTGAATCAGAAAGCAACCCTTAGACCTGGATTCTTCCTTAGGAACTCAAAGTAAGTTTTAGATTCTAGATGCACCCTTCGAATCAGAAAGCATCCTTCAGATCTGGATTCTTCCTTAGGAACTCAAAGTAAGTTTTAGATTCTAGATGCATCCTTTAAATCAGAAAGCATCCCTTAGACCTGGATTCTTCATTAGGAACTCAAAGTAAGTTTTAGATTCTAGATGCATCCTTTGAATCAGAAAGCATCCTTCAGATCTGGATTCTTCCTTAGGAACTCAAAGTATGTTTTAGATTCTAGATGCTTCCTTTAAATCAGAAAGCATCCCTTAGACCTGGATTCTTCATTAGGAACTCAAAGTAAGTTTTAGATTCTAGATGCACCCTTCGAATCAGAAAGCATCCTTCAGATCTGGATTCTTCACTAGGAACTCAAATTAAGTTTTAGATTCTAGATGCATCCTTTGAATCAGAAAGCATCCTTCAGATCTGGATTCTTCATAAGGAACTCAAAGTAAGTTTTAGATTCTAGATGCACCCTTCGAATCAGAAAGCATCCTTCAGATCTGGATTCTTCCTTAGGAACTCAAAGTATGTTTTAGATTCTAGATGCATCCTTCGAATCAGAAAGCATCCTTCAGATCTGGATTCTTCATTAGGAACTCAAAGTACGTTTTAGATTCTAGATGCATCCTTCGAATCAGAAAGCAACCCTTAGACCTGGATTCTTCCTTAGGAACTCAAAGTAAGTTTTAGATTCTAGATGCACCCTTCGAATCAGAAAGCATCCTTCAGATCTGGATTCTTCCTTAGGAACTCAAAGTATGTTTTAGATTCTAGATGCATCCTTTGAATCAGAAAGCATCCTTCAGATCTGGATTCTTCCTTAGGAACTCAAAGTACGTTATAGATTCTAGATGCATCCTTTAAATCAGAAAGCTTCCCTTAGACCTGGATTCTTCATTAGGAACTCAAAGTAAGTTTTAGATTCTAGATACATCCTTTAAATCAGAAAGCATCCCTTAGACCTGGATTCTTCCTTAGGAACTCAAAGTAAGTTTTAGATTCTAGATGCATCCTTTAAATCAGAAAGCATCCTTCAGATCTGGATTCTTCACTAGGAACTCAAATTAAGTTTTAGATTCTAGATGCATCCTTTGAATCAGAAAGCATCCTTCAGATCTGGATTCTTCCTTAGGAACTCAAAGTAAGTTTTAGATTCTAGATGCACCCTTCGAATCAGAAAGCATCCTTCAGATCTGGATTCTTTCTTAGGAACTCAAAGTAAGTTTTAGATTCTAGATGCATCCTTTAAATCAGAAAGCATCCCTTAGACCTGGATTCTTCATTAGGAACTCAAAGTAAGTTTTAGATTCTAGATGCATCCTTTAAATCAGAAAGCATCCCTTAGACCTGGATTCTTCATTAGGAACTCAAAGTACGTTTTAGATTCTAGATACATCCTTTAAATCAGAAAGCATCCCTTAGACCTGGATTCTTCCTTAGGAACTCAAAGTAAGTTTTAGATTCTAGATGCATCCTTTAAATCAGAAAGCATCCTTCAGATCTGGATTCTTCACTAGGAACTCAAATTAAGTTTTAGATTCTAGATGCATCCTTTGAATCAGAAAGCATCCTTCAGATCTGGATTCTTCCTTAGGAACTCAAAGTAAGTTTTAGATTCTAGATGCACCCTTCGAATCAGAAAGCATCCTTCAGATCTGGATTCTTTCTTAGGAACTCAAAGTAAGTTTTAGATTCTAGATGCATCCTTTAAATCAGAAAGCATCCCTTAGACCTGGATTCTTCATTAGGAACTCAAAGTAAGTTTTAGATTCTAGATGCATCCTTTAATCAGAAAGCATCCCTTAGACCTGGATTCTTCATTAGGAACTCAAAGTAAGTTTTAGATTCTAGATGCATCCTTTGAATCAGAAAGCATCCTTCAGATCTGGATTCTTCCTTAGGAACTCAAAGTATGTTTTAGATTCTAGATGCTTCCTTTAAATCAGAAAGCATCCCTTAGACCTGGATTCTTCATTAGGAACTCAAAGTATGTTTTAGATTCTAGATGCATCCTTTGAATCAGAAAGCATCCTTCAGATCTGGATTCTTCACTAGGAACTCAAATTAGTTTTAGATTCTAGATGCATCCTTTGAATCAGAAAGCATCCTTCAGATCTGGATTCTTCATAAGGAACTCAAAGTAAGTTTTAGATTCTAGATGCACCCTTTCGAATCAGAAAGCATCCTTCAGATCTGGATTCTTCCTTAGGAACTCAAAGTATGTTTTAGATTCTAGATGCATCCTTCGAATCAGAAAGCATCCTTCAGATCTGGATTCTTCATTAGAACTCAAAGTACGTTTTAGATTCTAGATGCATCCTTCGAATCAGAAAGCAACCCTTAGACCTGGATTCTTCCTTAGGAACTCAAAGTAAGTTTTAGATTCTAGATGCACCCTTCGAATCAGAAAGCATCCTTCAGATCTGGATTCTTCCTTAGGAAACTCAAAGTATGTTTTAGATTCTAGATGCATCCTTCGAATCAGAAAGCATCCTTCAGATCTGGATTCTTCCTTAGGAACTCAAAGTACGTTACAGATTCTAGATGCATCCTTTAAATCAGAAAGCTTCCCTTAGACCTGGATTCTTCATTAGGAACTCAAAGTAAGTTTTAGATTCTAGATACATCCTTTAAATCAGAAAGCATCCCTTAGACCTGGATTCTTCCTTAGGAACTCAAAGTAAGTTTTAGATTCTAGATGCATCCTTTAAATCAGAAAGCATCCCTTAGACCTGGATTCTTCCTTTGAACTGGAAGTATGCTTCAGATTTTGGAAGCATCCTTTGAATCACAAAAATCCTGTGCATTTCCAAGCATCCTTTGAATATCATTTGGATATAGAACATAAACTTTGGGTTTGGAAAGCAAACTTTGAATCTGAATACACCCTTTTATGCCCAGCCATAACCGTTACATCCTGATTAGTATAGTACATGTGCTTATTTTACCTGTGTTATATACCTCCTGATTTAAACATCTTTTCACCAAAATATGACAGCAATCCTGCAAAAGTTAGCAATAAGCCACAATCATTCATTCAAGAATTCATTTGCCTGTGTTAAAATAATCTGGCAAGCTCTATTAATGAAGCAAGCTGTCCGCTATACCTCAGCTCAAGTCAATCAGGTTGTATGATCAAATCTAAGCTTTGCTGGTTTAGCACTATTATGCTATGATATTTACACACACCTGGCAGAGGGTAGGGTTTTATTAAGACTGTGTCTGGTATCATCGCAGGCAGCCAAATGCTTGGTCGTTCATTCGTTTTTAAGATCTCAAAACAAAATGATGATCTTTGGCATCAGCCCCGGGTTTCACAAAGATGACTGGCTCTATGATGAAAATATTCATAACTTCAGGCATATTAAGGATCGTCTGTGGCTAGGGTGCTAGGGGTTTAACATCGTGCTTAACAAATTTGTAGTCATATTGCCAGTCCTTAGAGTGCATGTAATGTGCCTTCTTGTTGCAGGGACAAACTTCCACCGCTCATTTATATAATGCTGCTTAAATGACCCGACTTACCAAAGGCAAGTAAGTCACCCGACCTGAGCCATTATAGTGATATATATCAAACCAGTCGTGGCATTATCCCTTTAATGATGAACGCCAAGTAAGGAAGTACAAGTTCCTCATTTAAGGAGTGACCCGACCCAGGATTGACCCTGGATCTACCACCCCTGCATTGGACGCTCTACCACCTGAGCCATAGGGACCTCTCTTGTGGCCTTTCATCCAATTCCATGTAATTTTACAATGATGTAACTGGAATATATTGGGACACCTATAAATCATATGAGATGAAACTCAGCCTTAATTTTTGTTTAGGGCATTGCTAAAAATATCAAACATTTTTGAGCCCTGCATCTAACTGGCAGGGCTTCTGACACATAAATATATTCTGAATATTCTAGAGCAAAGCATAAAGTCAACATTACGCCCCCCCCTTCAAAAAAAAAAAACAAACACGTGAAAAGCGTGAAGATTTACAATATATAAATACATTCTGACTTTAAGCACCACTCAGGTCCAAGTTCCTGAGAACAAACCACTTTTCTGAACTCTTAACCTTTATGAAAGGATGGACAAATTCACACAAACAGCTGTGAGCGTGTCCAAACTATATGATATATGATAAAAGACCTGTAAATCATGCCTATATGTTTACATGTGAGAAACCAGCACTAAATTCAGGTGGAAACCTGAGTTCAAGTCATAAAGACCTTAAAAGTGAAGGTTAACAGTTGTCAAACTATACATGTAAGTATGAGCACTTCAGGGATTATAGGGGTGAGGTTAGTACATGGCACTCAACACAGCAGGGGTGAGGTTAGTACATGGCACTCAACACAGCATGGGGTGAGGTTAGTACATGGCACTCAAAACAGCAGGGGGGTAAGGTTAGTACATGGCACTCAACACAGCAGGGAGGTAAGGTTAGTACATGGCACTATACACAGCAGGGGGTAAGGTTAGTACATGGCACTATACACAGGAGGGGTGAGATGAGTACATGGCACTCTACACAGCAGGGGTGAGGTTAGTACATGGCACTCAACACAGCAGGGGGTAAGGCTAGTACATGGCACTATACACAGCAGGGGGTAAGGCTAGTACATGGCACTATACACAGCAGGGAATGGGATGAGTACATGGCACTCAACACAGCAGGGGGTAAGGCTAGTACATGGCACTATACACAGCAGAGGGTGAGATGAGTACATGGCACTCAACACAGCAGGGGGTAAGGCTAGTACATGGCACTATACACAGCAGGGGGTAAGGCTAGTACATGGCACTATACACAGCAGGGGGTGAGATGAGTACATGGCACTCAACACAGCAGGGGGTAAGGCTAGTACATGGCACTATACACAGCAGGGGGTAAGGCTAGTACATGGCACTCTACACAACATGAGGTGAGATGAGTACATGGCACTCAACACAGCAGGGGTGAGATGAGTACATGGCACTCTACATAGCATGAGGTGAGATGAGTACATGGCACTCAACACAACAGGGGGTAAGGTTAGTACATGGCACTATACACAGCAGGGGTGAGATGAGTACATGGCACTCTACAAAGCAGGGGTGAGATGAGTACATGGCACTCTACATAGCAGGGGGTGAGGTTAGTACATGGCACTTTACACAGCAAGGGTGAGAGAAGTACATGGCACTCTACACAGCAGGGGTGAGGTTAGCACATGGCACAGTTGTAGGGCAACCTATGTAAGACACCTTAATAATACAAGAGAACAAAAACACAAAATGTCAGATACATGTAATTACTGACCTGAAACCCATCACACATTCATACTTGTAATTACTGAGCTGAAACCCATGGCACATACAAACTGAATACATGTCATTACTAAGCTGAAACCCATGACACACACAAACTGCATACATGTAATTACTAAGCTGAAACCCATCACACATACAAACTGAATACATGTAATTACTGACCTGAAACCCATCACACATACAAACTGCATACATGTCATTACTGAGCTGAAACCCATCACACATACAAACTGAATACATGTCATTACTAAGCTGAAACCCATCACACACACAAACTGCATACATGTAATTACTGAGCTGAAACCCATCACACATACAAACTGCATACATGTAATTACTAAGCTGAAACCCATGACACATACAAACTGCATGCATGTCATTACTGACCTGAAACCCATCACACATGCAGGCTGCAATAAATGAGCTGAAACCCATCACACATACAAACTGAATACATGTAATTACTGACCTGAAACCCATCACACATACAAACTGAATACATGTAATTACTGACCTGAAACCCATCACACATACAAACTGCATACATTTCATTACTGAGCTGAAACCCATCAAACATACAAACTGCATACATTTTATTATTAAGCTGAAACCCATCACACGTACAAGCTGAATACATGTAATTACTGAGCTGAAACCCATCACACATACAAACTGCATGCATGTCATTACTGACCTGAAACCCATCACACATGCAGGCTGCAATAAATGAGCTGAAACCCATCACACATACAAACTGAATACATGTAATTACTGACCTGAAACCCATCACACATACAAACTGAATACATGTAATTACTGACCTGAAACCCATCACACATACAAACTGCATACATTTCATTACTGAGCTGAAACCCATCAAACATACAAACTGCATACATTTTATTATTAAGCTGAAACCCATCACACATACAAGCTGAATACACGTAATTACTGAGCTGAAACCCATCACACATACAAACTGCATACATGTCATTACTGAGCTGAAACCCATCACACATACAAACTCCATACATTTTATTATTAAGCTGAAACCCATCACACATACAAACTGAATACATGTAATTACTGACCTGAAACCCATCACACATACAAACTGCATACATGTCATTACTGAGCTGAAACCCATCACACATACAAACTGAATACATGTCATTACTGAGCTGAAACCCATCACACATACAAACTGCATACATTTTATTATTAAGCTGAAACCCATCACACATACAAACTGCATACATGTAATTACTGACCTGAAACCCATCACACATACAAACTGAATACATGTCATTACTGAGCTGAAACCCATGACACACACAAACTGCATATGTCATTACGGAGCTGAAACCCATCACACATACAAACTGCATATATGTCATTACTGAGCTGAAACACATCACACATACAAACTGCATATATGTAGCTACTGAGCTGAAACCCATCACACATACAAACTGCATACATTTATTATTAAGCTGAAACCCATCACACATACAAACTGAATACATTTAATTACTGAGCTGAAACCCATCACACATACAAACTGCATATATGTCATTACTGAGCTGAAACGCATCACACATACAAACTGCATACATTTTATTATTAAGCTGAAACCCATCACACATACAAACTGCATATATGTAATTACTGAGCTGAAAACCATCACACATACAAACTGCACATATGTAGTTACTGAGCTGAAACCCATCACACATACAAACTGCATAAATTTATTATTAAGCTGAAACCCATCACACATACAAACTGAATACATGTAATTACTGAGCTGAAACCCATCACACATACAAACTGCATATATGCAGTTACTGAGCGGACACCCATCACATATACAAACTGCATGCATGTAATTGCTGAGCTGAAACCCATCACACATACAAACTTTATATATGTAGTTACTGAGCTGAAACCCATCACACATACAAACTGCATGCATGTAATTACTGAGCTGAAGCGCATCACACATACAAACTGCATATATGTAGTTATTGAGCTGAAACCCATCACACATACAAACTGCCTGCATGTAATTATTGAGCTGAAGCCTATCACACATACAAACTGCATACATTTTATTATTAAGCTGAAACCGATCACACATACAAACTGCATATATGTAATTACTGAGCTGAAACCCATTACACATACAAACTGCATATATGTAATTACTGAGCTGAAACCCATCACACATACAAACTGCATATATGTAGTTACTGAGCTGAAACCCATCACACATATAAACTGTATATATGTAGTTACTCAGCTGAAACCCACCACACACACAAACTGCATGTATGTAATTACTGAGCTGAAACCCATGGCACATACAAACTGCACACATGTGTCTCAGCTGGCGTGCCTCTTGGCAAGACTCGTCTGGTGTCTTGAAACGCAGTCTATAAACAAATGTCATAATTCCTAGCAATCTGTTTTCACCTTAGCCAGGTGTCCTATGAAGAAAATGGTCTTCTCTGACTGCAGTCTCTTAGTGGGGCTACCTGGCTAAACCTTAGTCCTATCCCCAAGGTGGAGCAGTGACTTTGGCATTTATAGTTTTGATTTGCGTTCTCACATGTAGCTATTAAAGCACGCACATGTCTCACGATCACATGGGGGAAACACACGATGTATTGATAGTATTGATCACAGATGATACGGAGGGATCAGGCCATTTTATGCCTATGGTATATACGCACATTGACAGATGGCCGGTGGATCCACTGGGTGTACAGTGTCAATCAAACATAGTATACACATGCACAGTTGTAAATAAAATTGCAGCTCACAGAACCACAAACAATTAAGCTCTCAAACATTCCCAACTTTTTCTGCAAACATGACTGTAACAGTATCTTATGCATGTATCATTTCAATGAACAGTTTTCTGGATACTTTGAGCTACAATGCCTTTGTACACGAACTAACAGAACATACACCACAAAATATATTTATCATGAACAAAAAATGGTGTTGACAAATGACTGAGCTTTAATAGACAGCTTGGTTCACTGGCTCATTGAAAGTTTTTTCAAAATATTTGTGTTGAAAGTTTTGAACAGAACCACGGACAGACTGACAAACCTTCTACAGCGACTTGCAAAAATGTCCAGAAGCAAAAATGTCCTCACAAAAGCATAATCTACATCTAAAAAGTAGGTCTAACAACACCAGCTAACATCAAAACTTTTTAATATTTCCGAAAAATTGCCTCAGTACGCATGCTCACTCAAAATACTCTCAAAGTTGACTTGTCCGGGACTCCTGCCACCTGATAAATACATCAGTAAAATCCCGACCCCACAGTCACACCCTCTGTGAGAGTGAGAGCTGACTATAATGCTGACGGTGCCGTCAACTCACGTAACACGTTAAGGCTCAGCTACGCTTGCTGTTAACGGGAGTCTGTACATAATACAAGTATATGCAGTGAGCGGAGTTATATGTATGTAATACTGAAACCAAATGCATGAAATTGAAAAAAAAAAAGAGAGAGAGAAATGAAATTTTAGACAGATTTTATACTTACAATATACTATCAGCCGGTAATCCAAGTCTAGGTATTCCGTCAGTATTGTAAATGCTGTGAAATCGGCTTGACACCAGGTACTGCACAATAACAAGCCCAGCTGTTGATTTCACATGTCTGCCGGACACAAGATAGTGGTCAACTGGTCATCTTCTGCAGACGAAAAACGGATGAAATTTGTAGCTGACTGATAGAGAGTGTCAGTGAATATTTCGAGCTTCACCTCAACAGAGTTTAAAAAAATCTCAGTTTAAAGATTGACTAATCTATTCCTCCCACACCTTTACAAGTCATCAAATGGAGGCTCCAGAGGGGTGGACCAATCCTCCTGGGGTATAACAGGTCACTAAAGAGAGAAATTCTGTCAAAAATTAACAAATCTCTTAACAAGTCACACACACACATGGATATCCAAATGTTCAGCTGTCATACACAAAGCACAAAATGTCAGCATGAAGAAATTATGCAATAATGTAAATCATACAGTTTAAGCACCATATGTATATTGATTTTTTTTTTTATTACCAGTGGCTGCAGATTAACGGTCCCCTTGGAAGCCTCATACAAAGGCAAATTTCAGGAGCCTTTCAACCGCCTAAATCTCCTGATAATATTGATTCTAAAGACGCTCCAATGAAATGACTTCAATAAAATTTAAGTGTCATGCTGGCTTATATTAACAGCTTGTTCCAGGGACAGTCATTGTCATGGAAACAGATCGCAGATAAATATATATGACATTACTCATTACACTTACACTATTACTCTCGGACAATAGTAACATACATGTACATAAATTTTGTACCATAGAAAGCAGAGAGTGGATTAAAATTCATCTGCCTCCAATTGCCAAAATCAATAAACATCAAAGTAATCTCACCTGGTTCCACAGGTGTTATTTTTTTCACAGAAAGTATGAGGTGACTGTACTGTATTTACACTGTACATGACATGTACAGAATTAATAATTAAAGAGAATGAAACTATAAAATGAAGTCAACATAAGAAGAAAGACCACTGTAAACTGTATTTGAAAATACCTTTATTTACAATATTAGATTTTCTTTTTCCCAGTGAGACAATTGCAGTCAACTGTTTTTGATTATATGGCAGGTTTCATTGATTTATTGACTGACAGATTTGTGTTTAACGCCATGCTCAAGAATTTTGTGCTTATATGTTGGAAGGTTTGCCAGCAACCTGCGGATGGTTGTGGTTGTGGCTCTGCCCGGATTTCAATGACTGCAAATTTCTGATAATTCTTTTCTCCTCTTAACGCACTTTTGAACGACTGCAATTTTCTAACACTCGACTGATCCAAGCACAGCTTTCACGAACTCCCATTTTCAGGCACTTCCCTGCACTTCTCAATTCACTGGTTTCAACAAGTGCGATTTTATTACTTATTCCCGTCATTTTAATAATAACTGAAATATTCCTGAGTGAGACAAAAAACACGGGATTAAATGAACATTTGGATGTTTTTCTACTGTTATGCAAGATGTTTAAAAGTTACCGTGCATGTTACACCGCATTAACATAATGATGTCCTTCATCTTCCAGATCTTTTCTGATATTATACGAACGTTTGAAATCCATGGACTTTTTAAGTGTGACATTAAATCAAACTGCCGGGCAGTAGGAGATGTTCTCCTGGACCAGTTCAGATGTTCTGTGCATTGTGATCGGAGATAAAGATCGCTCTGACCCTCACACTTGAGGGGGAAGCAGATTGTCAGGGCAGCCATTAAAAATCCATATTACATGTTTACAATCTTGAGCGTCTTCACTGTGCACAAATGAAGACCATTCGGCCAACAGTGGGAGGATTAATGACAGCAAAATCAATAATTTTATTAAACGGGGACAAAAGACCGAGGTACACGTGAATCTAGAAAGATCTTGACGCTTCATGATTCATAGTATGTATATACATCAAGGTACTGAAACCTTGTATCTTCTAATACCTTTTCAAATAAGAATTTCTGCACACTACGAACAACTTTCATACCAATATTTGTAGGATAAAACTTTGCTAATCCAAAAAAAATATGCCTAAATGAAAGCTGTTCATCTTAAAACAGATTTATTTATTTATTTATTTACTTGATTGGTGTTTTACGCCATACTCAAGACTATTTCAGTTGTGCGATGGTAGCCAGCATTATGGTGGAGGAAACCGAGCAGAGCCCTGGAGAAACCCACACGACGGCGGCCAGTATTATGGTGGAAGGAAATCGGGCAGAGCCCTGGGGAAACCCACACAATGGCGGCCAGCATTATGGTGGGAGAAAACCGAGCAGACTCCTGGGGAAACCCACAGGACAGCGGCCAGCATTATGGTGGGAGGAAACCGAGCAGAGCCCTGGAGAAACCCACACGACGGCGGCCAGTATTATGGTGGAAGGAAATCGGGCAGAGCCCTGGGGAAACCCACACAATGGCGGCCAGCATTATGGTGGGAGAAAACCGAGCAGACTCCTGGGGAAACCCACAGGACAGCGGCCAGCATTATGGTGGGAGGAAACAGAGTCCGCTGACACAACCATCTGCAGGTTGCTTGTTAAACAGATAATGTACATTTGTATGTAGATGATAAATTCTTCACTATATATATTATCGCCATGTGATTATAATGGTCAGACTGACCAGATCAAAATTGTTTGCTATCACAAAAACTACAAACAGATTGTACCTACATACAGGTGATTTTCTTTTTAAGGTACGCCTACCTCCAAAGAGCTTTTTTTACGGCTACATAAATAAACCTGTCACCATTATATGCATATAGATGAACCTGGTCATTTAACGTCAGGCTTCACATTAACAGCATACAGTGTTTTGTTTTCCCTCTGATCTTCACCTTGTCTTTAACTGTCTGTGGAATGCTCTGGTAGTACCTCACCTACCAAACTCACAAACAGGATCCACAACAGTTACAACGTCAGGAAATTCAGATGTATGCAAGCTTTTCTTCCTATACCATTTAATACTGGTTTAGTTGTTCACCATTTTGAACGTTTATATTCATAGTTTGGAGCACCTGGGTTCCTGGCGAGGAGCAGGAGGTGATCAACAAGACAGAGACTACATGAGATGAAAAGCTGATTCTTAAAGTCCAAAGTAATACAGGCCATATTTGAAGGCCAAACACATTCTGCTTACCTTTCCTGAAAGAATAATGTACCTAAAAGCTATATTTTTCATTTTTTTTAATGCTAATATCTTCTTCAATGCCTATCTAACCAGGATTAATTCGCTTTGTTTTCACTTCCAGTACATTGGTCACATGAGAGTGCACATGAGTGATTGGTTCACATCAGCTACATGTATGACATCAATGCAGAGCTAAGATGATGAACTGTAATATTTGTCAGTCCAATTTCCCTGTGATATAGCACCATCAGCTATGTCTATTATTATAACCATAAGGCATAATGCTGCTTCCCAGATCCATGACACATGCTTACTGTACATGGTCTAATATGTGCCTCCAGGTGTGCCTGTCATGAACTGATGAAAGCACTACAGAACCTACATATACAATGCATTACAAAGCCTACAATGCATTACAAAGCCTACAATGCATTACATAGCCTACAATACATTACAGAGCCTACAATGCATTACAGAGCCTACAATACATTACAGAGCCTACAATGCATTATAGAGCCTACAATACATTACAGAGCCTACAATGCATTACACAGCCTACAATGCATTACACAGCCTACAATTACAGAGCCTACAATGCATTACACAGCCTACAATGCATGAAAACCAAAGTACTATGTTAGATATACAAAAAACAACAGAACCAACTAAGGAGTATAGTAGAAATCTTTCTTACCACATCCAGTGCTCTTCACTTCACACAGCAGAAGTCGTACATGTGCAGGCTGCAAAGTGATTTAAATGCTTATTGAACACCACCAGCTGATTGACAGCACTTTATATTCTACAAAACAAACAACATCAACTTGCGCATGGCATTAATTACACCTGCATAATGAAGGGCGTGCTTTCTGCCTCACTGCATTGCCAAGTAATTTACTCAGGATGGATGCTTGATTGCATCTAAATTAATACAGTCTACAAATGGAATGCACTAACACACATAAACCTGTGCTGAATGTAATCTGCTGAGGAGGACTTAAACCACAAGCTGGCAAATAAAGAACCTGACAAAGACTTTGTCGAGCATCAAATCTCATTGTGTCAGGTACAAACTATTAAAAGTGGTGCCATACAAATTTAACATGTAAATAACTTAAGGAACATTCAGAACACCAGCTGGATTAAATGAGTTTAAAATTTGTGAGCCACGCCTCGAAGTTACTTGAACAAGCCTGAGTTCTAGTGAGACAGATTGAAAAATTGAATACTATCTTTGCACTTTCCTACTACAATGCTGAAAATCAGACACCCTCTTGTCCGAATATACTCTAATCATGATCCACGTTTCAACACTTGACCTTGGGCACCGTCATTTCAAACTAGGAGGGTTCACACACAAGTTCATCCCACTTGTCAATCAAACTTAGTAACACAGACAACACTAAAGTCACAGGAATAAATAAATAACACAACATGACCAATTCATTTAAAAACTAATAAGAAATTTGGGAAACAGGTAAACATAAATACTCTGATACAATACTCTGATGTAAACATGCTTCCCTTGGTCTGTAATTGGTCATGGTGGAATAACGTTGTATTTCAATAAGCCGAGTTGGCATTTCAGGAGTCCTGCAAGTTAACGCAGATATGGATGGGCAGGGTGAGCAGGGCATTAGCCAGGATCTGACAGTAGGGCGTCCAAAAGGCAAGGGGTTTGGGGGCTGCCGTTTGAGGCCCCCGTAAATAAGCAGGGGGTCTGCCGCGGGAGACATTTTATCGCCACTGTATCATTGAAAATCAAGACCTTTTAATAGCTTTAATTGCCATTATATCACTGGAAATAATGTATTACTATTAGAACCAAGAAATTGACAGTTTTTAGGGGCACCCAATATATCACACTTTTCCCACCAATGACTGACACTGAGTGCGAATCACTAAAAAGAGTACATAAATTTTATTTTAAACTATGTAAGGTTACAATCTGTTATACTTTGGACAACCAAGTGTGAAACAGGAGGTAGAAAAACGATTGAACTGTAAAATACACAATTCAATACAGATGCAAGGAAAACAATGGCAATTTGGCACAGCAGTTCTGACAGTTCAAGTGTGAATGCTGTGAATCAGGAAGTAGAAATAAATAAACTGTGAATAATAAAATACACAAAAATACATATAAAAGGAAAACAATCAAAATGCATGGTAATTTGGCACAGCAGGTGCATGTCACTCACAGTTACACTACTTCACATTAAAATGCAACGGAACCAAATCAGAATACAGTATACATAGCTCTTACAACTGAGACTGAGAACAGGCAAAATTATCACCACTGAATCTGTGACTTTTTAGTGAGTGACAGAGTAGTGTCACCAATCACCATACGATTTGAGCAGCTAAGTCACAGTAGGTAGAAATAAACTTTGTAAAATACAAGAAACAAAACACAATTCAATTACATGTACTATCAGTCACATATCTATGTCGCGAAATTAACTTTTGGCACAGTGACACAGTAGTGCATGTCAAACATCATTTCTGTCATCTGAATACATATATGAATACACTTTGAAAACTTACATGTTAGAAAAATATTCACAATCTAGTATACATACATATAATGTTAATACACTTTGAAACAAAAAAAAACTTTTTTTTTGGCCAACTGGTCATCACAAAATAAGCTGGTTATAGCTAAGGCAGTACGTGTAAGGTTTGTAAACACATTTCATAAACAGTGATTGAACTTCTTTGAATGTCTTAAATCCTTCTGTTTTGTTCAAAAAACAAATCTGCTGCCTCCTCAAAGGGGAACTGACAAGCTGGCCGTTTGCCGTAGCTGATCCTGATCAGGTGATCCAGGTGCTCCACCGTCAACCCCGCGCGAAGTTTGGATTTGATGCGATTCTGGGCAGAAAACACCCTTTCAGCCTCTGCATTCCCAACCATCACTGTCACACTGGCAGACATTAACTTGAACAGTTCTGTAAAAGAAACAGAAATATTGTGTTTTTTATTTTGACTGTTGCAATGCAATGCAATGATTAATTAAACGGAGCTTTCAACCCAACCTCCCCATTATTTTGGTTAACTTGACATGTTTGACGAAAGTGCTTTTGCTAGAACATGTAACATGTACATAAACATACTACATATAAAACATTTATTAAAATCAGTTTTTCTCACCTGGAAATATCTGCCTGTTGCCTAATCTGTCCCTGGCATCAAAGATCTTTTCAAAGAGTTCAATGGGTCTCAGAAATCTAGGTGTCGCTGCACCCTCGTCACTCCTATTTCTATGAAGCACTCGCTTGAAGGGCAAGAACTCTCCTCTTGCAACATCTGGATCAACGATCCTGTCAAAACGAACACCATCAGCATTTTCCTTAGATTCTCCATAGAACTCCAACAGTGTGTTGAGATGGCTGTTGCCCCAGTGAAATAGGTCTTCTGGATTTTGAGGATAGGCCATGGGATCAAATACCTGTCAATAGAACATAACACAATGAATATACATGTACACATCATGATGTGAAGCTTTTGTTTTTAGCGTGATATAATTCAGACATGGTCAGTATTAAAGTATTACATTAAATACTTAATGACTAAGTAATAGTGCACATGATATGTATGGAGGATTACATCAGAATGAAACAAGTTTCACCTGCATGGCATTCAAGAGGGTGACTTGTGGAAAACGACTCTCAAGATTATCCAGTATTTCTTGGATGAAATCCCGTCGCACTTCTTGGAAACGCTCTGTCAGAGGTTGATGCTGCCCTCGTCCTGTAGGTAGCATTCTGATGCGCTGGCCCCTGAAGACTTCTGGATCACCTGCCTGAAGTTGTGCCATCATTGCTCCTAGATGTGGACCATCCTGTGTTTGCATTGCCTGAAGGGTGTCTCTACAGTCCTTCAGCTGTAAATTATAAAACCATACAGATACAGAATTTACAGAAATACATTTATGTGTACAACATATGACATAAACATCATACATGTATATATAATATACATATATATATAAATGTATATACATGTCAAAGCAAATATATATTCAAGTTCTTACAAAAATTGATGTATCATTTTAATTTTTAACCATATGTTTCAATATCAGTCTAACTTGATTGACCATGTCAATAACTGAGAGTAATGACTTTGGTCATCATTATTAGTTACCAGTACACAAATATGACAAGATTCCTTTTTTGAAGACAAAAATGCCTGTTTTAGTGTTACTTACTGAGCCCTGGATAGCACTGAAGCTGACGTCGCGGAACTGGAACAGTTTGCTGAGGTGGTGGATGGCTGCTAAAATGTCAGCAGTCAGGAACAGAAGGCCGAGGTAGAGGAAGGAAGTCAGCTGCTGCAGTAAACCCACTGCCACTGGGTCACCCCTGTCTGCCTCCTGGCTAAGAAAGACTGTCAATGGTTCATAATTTTTGATAAGAGCCAGAACCGATTCCCCCATGGACAGCCATCTTATCTCAAACACCCTCTTAAATTTTACACTGTCTGCCTCTAGGAGTATTGCGATTTCTTTAAACTCCTGGTGTTTCTTTGGGGATTGGTTTATATAGCTGTACACAGCTGACAGTATTTTGTTGACTGTTTCCATTTCTGGAAAAGTTTTACAGGCCTGTGATACTGCCAAGTTGAGCCTGTGACAGACACAATGCACATACGTACAGTGGGGGTTTTCTTTTTCCACCAGACTTCGCAGACCATTCCTTTCCCCAGACATGACAGACGCCCCATCAGCGCCAAGGCCCATAACCTTTTTCCACGGAACATCCAGTTTCTTCGCCACAATATTCAGTGCCTCAAAACTGGCAACAGCCGTACCGTCCTCAATTCTTTCAAGTGACAAAAAGTCTGTTGTGACACGGCCCTCCTTAGTAATATGCCTGACAATGACTGCGACATGTTTTTCCTGTGCCCTGTCTGTACTTTCATCAATCCCAATACCAATAGTTGGGGACTGACGGATCCCGGACTTGAGCTGCCTCCAAATGACCTTGCTCAAACATTCAGTCAACTGATTGTACACATCTGGGCTTGTGTACTTTGCATTTTTTCCCCTGTTCAAGAATTTAGCCTCCTTCAAGTTTAACTCCTGCAAAAAGTTGATCAGGCTGCCATACTTCCTGTTGGGCATTTCTTCTGTAGCAAGCCAGTAAGCTGTTTTAAGCGCAGTCACTATTGCTTTTCTCCTTTCCTCCCTTTCCTTCCGCCACTGGGTATTAAGAGAAACCTGTCCAGGCTGACTTCCAGCAGCTGCGGTTTTGTGAGCATCTGAAGCAACATGCTCCTTTACGGTCTTTAATCTAAAGAAAAAATAAATAAATCTATATGAAGTATGTTGTCACTGTTAAATTTAATAACTGAAACAAAGCAGGCATTTATCTTTTGAGATCAGTCAATCTTAATTTTTTTTCTCCATTTTTAAGTACACTATAGCCAGTATAGGCCTTATCACTATCATATGATCATTCAATCAAAGTGAGTGTAAAACTCACATTGATACTGATTAGGCCTATACTGTAGATACTGGTTTTACTGACATATTGACAAATCAAGTGTCGATTTATTTTATGTAGAAATTACAATGTAACTTGTAAGACGAGTAAACCGATATGGGTACCAAAGTTTGAGCTGACACTAGCCTAACATAACAAGTGACAGTAGTAGTGACAGAATACAATCGTACCTGAAATTGTTATTTCCGGTTGACCACGAACCTTCTACTCCGAATTCTCTACAGTCTTTGCACACCATAACATTCTCAACTTCATCATATTCCAGCCATGGGAATTGGTCGAGCCAGGAATTTGGAAATTTCCGAACACGACCACTTTGTTCTGGGGCAGCGTTCGTCTCGCGGCGTTCACCACTGACACTCCAGCTCGGCCCACTGGCGCTGGCAGTAGGCCTACTAGTACTGGTCTGTGGGCTGGGACTCGCCGTGCCTGTCGCGCGCTTAATGGGACTCCTGTCTCGTGGGTCGCCTACAATTTCTTCATCGCCGTCACTCTCGCTGCTGACATCGACATGGCTACTGCTGCTACTGGGATTTGTTATTTCTTTTGACCGAAAAAAGTCCGTAATTTTCCCTTTCGACATGCCTACAACTAGTAAAAACCCATCGCACAAACTGACAATTTAATGAGCACGTGTGAAAGAAAAAGTTCTCGGACTACGCAGTTGCAATCCCAATCGTCAATCTTCGGGTTTTGCCAATCCTTTCCGGTCGGCACTGTGTACAGAGTGCGAGTCTGAAGCCCTTCTCAAAATTAACCCGCGAACTTTACTTTTATTGTACCTTAAAATATCGTATTTTGACGAAAGTAGTTCGGATCCATATCCTTACTCGGTCATTTTCAGATGATTTTGTCACTGATTACGAGCGCCAATGCAGACAACAACAACAACGCAACCTCACGTATGTTTCGATGGAACGATCTTGAATATATTAATTTTGTTTTTACCCCCCCCCCCAAAAAAAAATGTTGATTCAAAATTTTGCCCGTCCAAAATACCACTTTTGGCTGGATTGCCCGTCCAGTTGGACGGGTGGACGGGTGTCTGGCTAACGCCCTGAGGGTGAGGTCTCTCGCAAAGACGGATCTGTCAGCCTGGCATATAATCACACCGTGTCTTAGCCATGTTAGTTCATCAGAGCCCCCACCCTGTTTCACCAGCTGCGTGATTTACGCGAGATTCCTGAAATGCTGACTTGGCTAGTACAAGCAACAATGAACAGTCGTGCAATGGCCGTAACATATCACATTTTCAGGGCTTTGGACAACAGGTTTAACCATGATAAGGAACGTGCTGATGGCCGAAAATAACTAACACCAGAAAGAAATCAATGTCGCAAGTTTGGTCACACGGTGCTATATTTGTCGAAGGCATCTCATCGAGTTTGACAAGGGCAATGAAATAAGGACAAGTCTATGTCATAAGCCAGATTCAGATGATCCAATTTAGGGGAAGCTATGATCACATGAAATGGCACATGTCGTATTTTCATTTGACTCAGTAGCTGAATTCAACCGATTCACACAACAATTGCACCATGTGAATGCAGCTTTACATATATAAGCAGCTAATCTGCTTTTCAGATGCTCATGCACACATCGTTGGTAGCTGATCTGCTTTTCAGATGCTCATGCATGCACCGTTGGTAGCTGATCCGCTTTTCAGATGCTCATGCACACATCGTTGGGAGCTGATCTGCTTTTCAGATGCTCATGCATGCATTGTTGGGAGCTGATCCGCTTTTCAGATGCTCATGCATGCATAGTTGGGAGCTGATCTGCTTTTCAGATGCTCATGCAAGCACTGTTGGCAGCTGATATGCTTTTCAGATGCTCATGAATGCATTGTTTGTAGCTGATCCACTTTTCAGACGCTCATGCACGCATCGTTGGGAGCTGATCTGCTTTTCAGATGCTCATGCAGGCATCATTGGTAGCTGATCTGCTTTTCAGACCCTCATGCATGCATCATTTGTAGCTCATCCGCTTTTCAGATGCTCATGCCCGCATTGTTGGGAGCTGATCTGCTTTTCAGATGCTCATGCATGCATAGTTGGGAGCTGATCCGCTTTTCAGATGCTCATGCCCGCATTGTTGGGAGCTGATCTGCTTTTCAGATGCTCATGCACGCATTGTTGGGAGCTGATCCACTTTTCAGATGGTCATGCATGCACTGTTAGCAGCTGATCCGCTTTTCAGATGCTCATGCACGCATTCTTGGTAGCTGATCTGCTTTCCAGATGCTCATGCATGCATTGTTGGCAGCTGATCCGCTTTTCAGATGCTCATGCACGCATCGTTGGGAGCTGATCTGCTTTTCAGACGCTCATGCATGCATCATTGGTAGCTGATCTGCTTTTCAGACGCTCATGCATGCATCATTGGTAGCTCATCCGCTTTTCAGATGCTCATGCCCGAATTGTTGGGAGCTGATCCGCTTTTCAGATGCTCATGCATGCATAGTTGGGAGCTGATCCAGCGGATCTTTTCAGATGCTCATGCATGCATTGTTGGTAGCTCATCCGCTTTTGAGATGCTCATGCACACATCGTTGGGAGCTGATCCGCTTTTCAGACGCTCATGCACGCACCGTTGGGAGCTCATCCGCTTTTCAGATACTCATGCACACATCGTTGGGAGCTGATCTGCTTTTCAGACGCTCATGCACGCATCGTTGGGAGCTCATCCGCTTTTCAGATGCTCATGCATGCATTGTTGGGAGCTGATCCGCTTTTCAGATACTCATGCATGCATTGTGGGAAGCTGATCTGTTTTTCAGATGCTCATGCACGCATCGTTGGTAGCTGATCTGCTTTTCAGATACTCATGCATGCATTGTTTGTAGCTGATCTGTTTTTCAGATACTCATGCACGCACCGTTGGTAGCTGATCTGCTTTTCAGATACTCATGCATGCATTGTTTGTAGCTGATTTGCTTTTCAGATACTCATGCACACATCGTTGGTAGCTGATCTGCTTTTCAGATACTCATGCACACATCGTTGGTAGCTCATCCGCTTTTCAGACGCTCATGCACGCACCGTTGGGAGCTGATCCGCTTTTCAGATACTCATGCATGCATTGTTTGTAGCTGATTTGCTTTTCAGATACTCATGCACACATCGTTGGTAGCTGATCTGCTTTTCAGATGCTCATGCATGCATTGTTGGTAGCTGATCTGCTTTTCAGATGCTCATGCACGCATTGTTGGTAGCTGATCTGCTATTCAGATGCTCATGCATACATTGTGAAAAACAGATTTGAAAGAACTGATGTGATTATTTATACATTTATCACATCATATCAATCTCAACTTATTGTGAATCTCTTTAAAATCAGGTCGTATGTATAGGGCCTGTGAGGGACACAAGTTCCCGAGAGTTCCGTGTGGGGGCATTCGCGCATATTACGCAACACTTGTGAGCAAAGGCTGTGTATCGCCAGGGTTCAAACCCCAACTTCCGGTGCATATGTGAGTGAACCCATTCGGAACTCCTGTGAACTAGTGTCCCTCATAGGCCTTGCATCACTTTGTGGTTCGCTGATCTAATTTTAATGAGACTGTATAAATCTTCAACCCTTCCAACCAGTAAAGCCTTATTTTCAGCGCAATTTAAGCAAAAAAATGATGCTGAAACTGATCTGTTTGTGTCATTGAAGATGTAAGCTTCATAAAACTCTGCAGACTATTTCTCAGCACCCCATATTTCTCTCAGAATGTTTTAAAACATTGGTTGCAGAGGCCGTTGAAAAAAGTAATCAACCCAAATTCAAGTTCCGCTTCTTTTTCGTCTGGTGTCACACCGATGAACTTGACTATACTCCAGAGGATTACCTGCTAAAGTCACGAGTTTGACAAAGCTGTCACAAAGCTGACTCAAGCGACGCATTTATTGACCATGTCCATGGTAACTGTCTTCAGCCAGACGAGCAGGTTATGACAGCTACCGGTACCAAAAGTTAGTCATCCTAAAAATAAAGGCAAGTGAAGCTTCAGTCAAGTTTGCCAAACGTTTACGAATTCTCACCACGTCATTCCTCGGACCTGAGACAATGCTTCGCCAATTTGTACCCGTCTCGCAAAGAGCTCTTCGTCTACTTCACACTCGATAGTGCACCGTCTCTGCCTCCACGTGACAAGTCCAATTCCTTGATTTTCCGCGGCGGGTGCACTTCTTCGCTTTCCAACACATAAGAAGGCCTTAACAAAGGGGAGGCCACTCCTAATGTCATTTATTACACAGTTTTCTGGCATGCCAAATCAAGCTCACAAATCACTAATCTTAACTTCAAAACGTTTTACTGTGCTGAAATTGTGACTTGCTTGAAAAATTTTTGCACTAAGTATTAAGAGTTGTCTTATATCTTCATGATAAAAATGAAAGTTAGCATTTATAAATTCTTAATTCAATTTCAGGGATAACTGCACAAGTTCCAAGACAGTTTCGTGATCCCTGGGTATGGAATCCATTAAAAGGTTATAACACCACAACCTGTTCACCAAAACCCAGTGCCTGTCAGAAGATTAAATTTTTAAATTAGCCTTCGTTTGTTTGTATTTTAGATGGAAAGTAACAAAATCTGCATGCGATTTAACTGTGATGGCAATAAGATATGCTACAATCAGCATTAATAAATATATGCATGGGGAGCTAGCCTCTGTTGCCGAGGTGGTTAGCATACAATTGCGGCGCGTTGACCCAGAAACCTCTCAAAAATGTGAGTTCAAATCCAGCTCTTGCCAGCTTCCTCTCCGGTGGTACTTGGGAAAGTCTGTCAGCAGACCTGCGCATGGTCGTGAGTTTCCCCGGGCTATGTCCGGTTTTCTCCCACCATGATGCTGACCGCCGTCGTATACCAGTAAGTGAAATATTCTTGAGTAGGCCTGCGGCGTGAAACACCAATCAAATAATAAAAAATAAATAATAAATGTATATTTTTAGCTTTTCTAAGTATTATCCTTTCCGTCAGTCCTTCTTTGTCGTTTTATTCAAATAATACAGAATACATAGCTAGTCTCCTTAATTGCCTTGTTAACGAACTGCGTTCAACTGCGTTCAACTGCGTTTGAATTCTTAGGTGTACTTTATGAAGCAAACTGACAGTGGCAGGTAGGCTTACTCTGGCGCCATATCACCTATTTCCCCCCTCACATTCACTCATAGACGACATTTTTTGTGAACATTACTTTTTTTCGCCTGTAGTAAGAACAATTTAACCCATGAAATCTGTGTTTAGAGTGGGAAAATCTAATTTTGATTTAATTTTTTAAATCTAATAAGGAATTGATTTCCTTAAAGCCCTCCATGGGATTCAAACGTTTGAGTACATTTAACTCTCTACAGGAACCTACAAAAAATATCTAAAAAATAAATGAAAGTATTTTAATGCACATTTTTTACTTGTCCGTCTGATGAACCTTACTTCATTTCCTTCATTGTCAGAGTAATTGGGACCCACTGCTCGGTTTAATCGACCTTGACCAATGAGACCGCATGCACATTCAGATCAAACTATTTCGGCTGCGGCCCGAAGTCAGAGAAGGTTTAATTGTCAGATAAATAATGAAGGGCGGTGGTTTCCTGTCGATGACTTTGTCGGGATTCCTCTACTCATACACACTCATAAACTGGCCTAAATAAAATCAGATCCAGCAAGTCCCGTGCGGCTAGGGAAAGCGAGGAACGGTTTTAAACCTGACCTTGGATCTTGAATTACCAGATTCCTCCGACTTATTCCCGCGTCGCTGAGGTCGGACCTTAGTGACAATATGCCAATCAACTGGATTCCATAGTTGCTGAATGTAAATCGACCAACACGCGATTTCAGAGTTACATCCCGCAACTATTGTCTTCCTGCATTGTGTTCCCCCAGGCTCTGCCCGGTTTCCACCCACCATAATGTTGGCTGCCGTCGTATAAGCGAAATATTCTTGAGTACGACGTAAAACACCAATCAAATAAATAAATAAAATACATGGTAAGAGAGTCAGCCAAGGAACCAACCAAATTACTCTGGACGGAAGCGCCTCTAGTAGCCCGGAACTAGGATAACGTATGTACACAGAAACGGCCCTCGGGGTGACGTCAGCACTTTCACTCACTCTTTAGTGAACGGCTGACGTTTGTGACGTATACATCATAGCAGACTATACTTCTAAGACGTCACAAACTCCACGTAGCAACAGCAAGATAGCGAAGGTAGCAGACGAGTCACAGCATCAAATAAACAGGGCTTTGTAAACTTTGGATCCAGGAAAGGGCAATCTTATTTTCTCGGTGCAGACGTTTGAATCTCATTATCCAGAATGGCGAACATATATACCAAAAGGTCGCATTATCCGAGAACAACAATGGCGAATAATTACCGACCCATTATTACAGAAGGAAAGCTGCCTAAGATCTGCAGGCCTCAGCCCCGACTTCTGTCTCCAGATCGTAGCCTGAACCCTCATCCCCAGGGATTATCATTCCAGGTCCCGGATGGAAAAGCGGTAAGCTTTCCAAAAAATAATACAGAATAAATAAATAAATAATGATGATTTTGATTGATTGGTGTTTTACGCCGTACTCAAGAATATTTCACTTATACGACGGCGGCCAGCATTATGGTGGGTGGAAACCGGGCACAGCCCGGGGGAAACCCACGACCATCCGCAGAATAAATAATGAAATAAATAAATAAATAAAATATGAAATAAACTGAATTAATAGTAGCCTTCAGTACCAATAATAAAATAAATCAATAAATAGTAATAATGATTTGAGTTTGAACCTGAAACTTTACTTAGGTCTAACTGAATCTGTTACATGATGACCATGATAAAATGTCGACAACTTGTTCTTGCCTTTTCTTTTGCAGGCATTCAGTATCTGGAACAAAGACTTCGAGGTCATAAAGCAGAAGCTGCCCTTGATGCTCAGATATCAACGTATGGACCACTTCCGTTTTATTTGTTTATTTATTTTATTTAGTTATTTACTGATGTTTTACGCTTTACTTAAGAATATTTCATTCAGAACAGGGAACAAAGCATAGAGTGCATCCCCATCATGCATGTATCAACAGATAAAAAATCTGATGTGCATCACGTGATCATAGGGATAAAGCGTATATTATGTTATATGGACCGATGACCACAAAGCTGTTGTCACACCAACTGACGATGGATTTTAAGTCCCAAGACGTGGTAGAAAAAAGCACATCGTTTTGATGTGTGATGCTGTGATACCGCGTAACTTAGCTAATACCGCGTGGCTTTAAAAGGGAAAAAGAGATAACAATGATGACAAAATCAGACGAACGTGAATATGGCCTCAATGTATTCCGATTTTTTCTTTCAAGAGAGAATATTTTTTTGTGTAGTGGGTAATTGGGACCACATCTTGGTATACTAATATATCGTCTTTGTATAATAATGTTCTAAATGAGGAGGTGACGCATGTCTGATAAATTTATTCGAATGTAAATTTGCTGTTTATATCCAGGCACATGAATTTAATCTGAATTATGATAATATTTATGAATATATTAAAATGTAAATATGATCACAAGAACACATTTGTTGGCTGAAAAGAGCAAATTCTAGTGCAAATATATTTGTAAAACTTGTGTTACATTCTCAGTTATGACATTATTATACAAAAACATAACGTACCAAGAGGTGGTCCCAAATACCCACCAATTATTTTCAGGTGTTTTCAACTTCTTATTTTCAACTTCACTCTTTCAGCTGAACTTTGTATAATTTTTATGTTTTCTCCACCTTTAAGAAGCACACGATCTATACGTGATACATACTGTATGCTTATGTAACAGGTAGGGTGATATGTAAGCGTTATTTACCCACCTGGGTAGTTAGTATACATGCACTCACCTGGGTAGTCAGCATACATGCACTCACCTGGGTTATCTGTGAGGACATGCACTCACCTGGGTTATCTGTGAGGACATGCACTCACCTGGGTTATCTGTGAGGATATGCACTCACCTGCCTAATATGTGAGGACATGCACTCACCTGGATAGTCAGCATACATGCACTCACCTGCGTAATCTGTGAGGACATGCACCCACCTGGGTAATTAGTATACATGCACTCACCTGGGTAATCTGTAAGGACATGCATTCACCTGCGTAATCTGTGAGGACATGCAACCACCTGGATAGTCAGCATACTTGCACTCACCTGGGTAATCCGTCAGGACATGCACTCACCTGGGTAGTCAGCATACATGCACTCACCTGAGTAATCTGTCAGGACATACACTCTCCTGGGTAGACAGCATACATGCGCTCACCTGGGTTACCTGTGAGGACATGCACTGACTTGGGTAGTTAGTGTACATGAACTCACCTGCGTAATCTGTTAGGCCATGCGCTCGCCTGGGTAATCTGTGAGGACATGCACTCACCTGGGTAAGCTATGAGGCCATGCACTCACCTGGGCAATCTGTGAGGACATGCACTCATCTGCGTAATATCTGATGACAAGTACTCACCTGCTAAATTCATTTCTTTTCGTGCAGGATGGGTGAATTTCAGCGCACCTTTCGAGTCAGACGTGCCGGAAGTGGAGTTTAAGCGAACCAGTAAGTATACACAGCAACATACCGCTGCCAGAAATGAACTTGAATTTAAATGCTTAGGTTTGTAGTTTTAAGTGTTGAAAAGCAGCTTTACAATGACACATTTCACACTCAAACTCTTCACTTTCGACTGAAGGTACTGATAAGGGGGTTTTGATTAGTTCGCTTCGAAATAAACCCCGCGTTCTTCAGCATGATTTCGGTCATATCCCCTTGGATTTCTCTGTTCTCTACACTTCCATTCCTGGCAAAGATTTAACTGATATTACTAATTACTAATGTTTTTAATAAAACTGGTAACTGCCACATTAACGTGAAAGCAAGAAATACTTCATCGTGGATACCTTTCATGGGGTGTTTCGTTGGTCATTGTGTTGCTTGAATTTCTCATTAATAACATCTCTGAAATTCGGGAAATATATAAATATGTCTATAGGTATCCCAATTGGTACAAATTTTGAGCCCCTTTCCCCCCCCCCCCCCCCTCTTTTTTTTTTTTTTTGGCTGACCAGTACCTGTTCTCGTATTGATACGACTATATGCAGAAACTATTAAAGAGTAATCCTCACCAGGTCCGATCTAAACGGTATATTGATAATCTGCTGGTCTTAAACAATCCTATATAGCGAAGGCTGTGAAAGATATATCCATCCTTCGCTGGATTTAAAGGAAACCACTGACTATCCACATGGTACATCTTATGTGGAACTATCTTTGTACAAATACCAAAACGTTTTCCTCTCTCACAGACTTGACAAGAGAGATAGTTTCAGTTTGTACACTCTTCATTATCCTTACTTGGATAGCAATATACTGAATATGGCGTGTGCATATCTTTCCTTGTAGCATTTTGTTACATTCAGTGTGTCATGTGACGATTTCAGCGTCACGAGTTATAACCACATAAACTAGTTTGTCAGTGTTTAACCCCTCAAACGCCTTCACTCTAATTTGGTTAAGTTTTACACTGTGTACAATTCTCTTGTAAGTAAATAGGAACAGAGCTTCCAGAATCTCTGGCACCTTTTTTCCCCCATAACTGCGTCTAATTCCGCTTAACTCTGGGGCTAGAGGCTGTATATTCATCCTGTTAAATTAGATCGCCACGTTAGATATATGAACAGTTGCAATCAAAGAGCAACAGAGACATATGTTTTATTTCGACCTTCGCTAGCTATAACAATATAATTAAAGACGTGCGGCACAGAGGGTAAAACCAGAACACCGACGATAGTGTGACAGTGGGAAAATGGCCACCAAGTGTCTTTGAAAACCCCTGACTTCTCTTTGCATGATTCCGTCCTATTTTCGTACTCTTAGTTCTTTGGTGGTTTGTGTTACACGTCGTTTTGGGAATTGTCCTTGCAATTATTGACCTTGTTGGTTGACAACTGATACACGAATGTCTGTTTCGACGCATACACATGTTACTGGTGAAATACGGCCTCTTGTCACCTTACCTCAGTTAGGATTTTATTCTAACTGTTTATGTACATGCATAAATAGTAGCAAATCACACGCCCTTTCAAGCCCTTCACTAATGAGATCGCTGTGAGTTCAAGTCCAGCACATGCTGGCTTCCTCGAGAAGCCTACCATCAACCTGCGAATGATCGTGGGTTTCCTCGGGGCTCTGCCCGGTTTCCTCCCACCATAATGCTGACCGCCTTCGTATAAATGAAATATTCTTGGGTACGGCGTAAAACACAAATTAAATACAATTAAATACGTACAGCATAGAGAGTAAGACCAGAGCAGCGATGGCAGTGTAATAGCTGGCAAATGGTCACACGTAACCGGTGAAATAGAGCCTATAGTTATAAATACATGAAATTACACGTAAATAACTTTTATAATGTCACTAAAATACGGAAAGATGAACGCCGCATTTGTAAACCTTAATGAATTCAACCAAATGTGTAGTACGGAATTGCTCATCACAAACCCAAACATGCATAAAACAAAGAGAACAGCTGTCTTGTATCTAATACTATATGATATTATGTAAGACTAAACTATTCTTGTTTTCTCTTCACCAGGAGAAATACCCAAAATGCAGTTCGCGTTGAACACAACATACCGGAGGTCCTACCAGAGTCCGGACGTACTCCCGGAACTAAAGGACAAGCAGAAAACCGGCCGATTCGGCAACACGCCCGCCATGGTTGTCAAGCCGGCACGAGGCATCGGTAAGGAAGCGATGTTAATTGCTATTTATAAGACGTCACTGGTCTAGAATGTGTCAAAATGCTTTGTTGTCGTCACATTTAACATATAATAATATGTAAAACACCTTATGTTCAGGGTGGACAGTGTAGTAACGAGAGGCTTCAAAGTTTCCGCGAGCTGCAGTCAGTTTTAATAGTTCATGTAGTAGGATGTGTGTGGGTGGGGGGGGAGAGATGGAGGTAGGGTGTGGGATTGACTGTAAAGGAATGACGAGGATCGAAGATACCAAATGGGTTTCCCTGAAAACCCTGAAATAGTGGACAAAGTTATGTATACCTGATTTTAGCAACGTTCGACTCTTTGAACCATGATTTTAATGCGATGCCTTAATTTCCATGGATTCCAGCCTTTGTGGCGAACACCGTATTTTTCTAGGGGCAAAATATGGCGCCGACAGTTTTTGCATTATTTAGTATGCAAAATGAATTATGGATACATTACTCGACCAGGAAGACTAAACTGTCTATAAGCTCAAGAGAATTAATTGCTATGTGTGATAATTAAATTGGGGCCATTAGTCCTCGAGAAACGCATGCACGCAAAATTCCCAAATAGTACCTTATATTCGGTTATATGTCGTTTTGTGTATATATTAACTGCAGCTTTGCTGTGGTTTGTGTGACTTGGGGTGGTATTGAACTAGCTCCACTCGCACATAAAGCGGAAACTTAAAATGAATGTTCCCAAAACAAAGAGCATTTACAAGGACGTGGACACACTGCTTGTACAAACTGGCCAATCACCTTTGAATAATCCTCTCATGAGATTGGTCGACCACTCGCGTGAAGGTTTGCTTCATAATCCTCCATGCTTAGTTCACCAATCACGTTGAACTTCTGGGGAAAATCCTCCAATGCCTGGTATAGCAATCGTGTGGTGTGGCTGTTGCAAAGGGAACAAAGCTGGTGTTCCCGGATAATTGTAAATCCTCTCGATTACAGCGGTGCGAAATACTTAGCCTATATGTACAAAAGTCAAATGTGCCTGCTGGCTTCCTCTCCGGCCGTAAGTGGGAAGGTCTTCCAGCAACCTGCGGATAGTCGTGGGTTTTCCCCGGGCTCTGCCCGGTTTCCGCCCGCCATAATGCTGGCCGGCGTCGTATAAGTGAAATATTCTTGTGTACGGCGTAAAAGACCAATCAAATAAATAAAATAAATAAATCAAATGTGCCCGTCGGACTACAATACTGTTTTATACTCAACGTACGAATTTGAAATGCTATTTTAAACAAAAAATATTTCCCTTTTATTTCCAGTTCCAGAGGCAAGAGCACCGCAATATTCACCGTACGAAACTCACTAGATCCAAGTCCACACTGACAAGGCTTCACTAATTTGTAAACCGACTGTCTAGATAATTAAGTGGAATAAACTCGTAAAACACATGTACACTTGCGTTTTAGTCAACTTTCTTGAAATTTATATTTCACTGAATTATAGAATTTAAATGACAAGAATTATAGGCCTATCATATAATTATGAAATAAACGTATATTCATGAACCATTGAAACTTTGGTGTTTAAAATGGTGTTATCATTCTAAAATGGGAGTTGAATCTTTGCCAAATATAGTGCATCAATTTCACACAAGTTCGCATAGAATGATTTCCTTCGTAGTTATTTACGTCATCATATACATGGCATCCGAATGGGTATCATGTATACATACGGACACACGGCATGGCTATAGGCATACCCACAACGTCCGTCCATGTATACATCAATTTCACACAAGTTCGCACAGAATGATTTCCTTCGCAGTTATTTACGTCATCATATACATGGCATCCGAATGGGTATCATGTATACATACGGACACACGGCATGGCTATGGGCATACCCACCACGTCCGTCCATGTATACACACGGACACACGGCATAGGCTATGGGCATACCCACCACGTCCGTGCATGTATACACACGGACACACGGCATGGCTATGGGCATACCCACCACGTCCATTCATGTATACACACGGACACACGGCATGGCTATAGGCATACCCACCACGTCCGTCCATGTATACACATGGACACACGGTATGGCTTTGGGCATACCCACCACGTCCGTTCATGTATACACACGGACACACGGCATGGCTATGGGCATACCCACCACGTCCGTCCATGCATACACACGGACACACGGCATTAACTCTCAATCCAAACTATTGTGGAAAGACATGTACAGGGCCCTGTCTCACGGAACTTCGTTAGTACCGAAAGTTGTTTAATTCGGGCGTTTTGGTCCTAAGTTATGCACGCGAGATCACTGGTCAATGGGGTTTGAACTGAGATAGTCTGGACCAGGTACTTAAACGTGCAGCCAGCGATCTTCTGTTACTTTATCTGAAATGACCTTAATAGGGTATTTACCTCTGTGTTCTCTCTGATCAGTTATTCAAATGCAGTTTGAGTTAAAGCATTCATACTGTAGTCTTACGGCCATATATGCTTTATGTTAAACTGGGACAAGCATTAAGACTTACCTATGTAATATGTAATGCAAACCATGTATATGTAATGGATTTCTCACCAGTCGCCTCACCTGGTATGAGCAGTCATGCATGGTTTAAGGCTTCAAAGAACCAAGTCTTCATGGGTATGTAATTTTTTTTTCTGAAACAGTAACCGCTACATCTTGGTTAAAGGCACAAAGGTTTCTTCATTTCAACTAAGAACAAGGGTTATGCCATTCACAGTATAGATACTGCGTTCGCAGAGTTGCCTGAATTTGCCATTAATAACATCGGGGGAGTCATAGTCCTATATCATCAGTGTATAGGTATTGTTATAGGTACAGATTGAATTCACATCCTGGCAGCTAGACCTATGCCTACATATTTTCTGGTATGAATTCCACTCTGTGCTGTAGTTGTTAAAGGGCAACCTTTATCACGCTCGAACCTGTTTTAAATATTCGTGTTTAGCAAAGATATCTATCCTAGACTCTCCACATAATATATTTTACCTAGACTCTTTGAATCCAGGACAAAAGCCCCGGCAGACAAAAATCCTCGCAGACAAAATGATGATACATTTCACCTGCACTTCATAGATAGCACACAGATGACAACAGTTTTCTGTCAGTTCACCTTTGCCACAGGAGTAGCAATAACAAAGGGTCCTGCGAATGTCGTGTACACATATCTCACCTTGCAGCGTTTGTTACATCCTGTGAGTTGTCTGGCAATCAACATCACAAATACAGCCGGAGAAGGTCTTTTGTTTAAAGGTGCTAGCTTTCCAATCGCCACGACGCTCGTGTGGCCCTTGATTCAGCCTAAATGTTCTTTGAAGAGCACTTATCTTCCACCAATACCCTGGGCATATCTTCCATTGTCTAATTAGGTGAACTATTATTGAGTTTAATGTTCAGCAACAAATAAATAAACAAATAAATAAATAAATATTATTACAGACATATTTTTCCAGACAGAGCAGTGACGACAGTGTGTTTAGTTGGTAAATATTCCTACACAACCAGGGAAATCCACTCTTGTCAATTGATCTCAGTTTGACAATGGATTTTGTTTCCTCGGTTGATGGTTTGAACTGTGGTTTGGATACTTTGCTTATTATTTATTCTAAATGTTCATGGAAATGCTTAAAGTAGAAAATGACACGTCTCTAAGCACCATGACTTAAGCACAAAAGCCATCCTTGGTGGAATTAAGACACCAGAGTGGCCGGGGTAAACCTCCGCCCTTTGGCATACATCGGTCTGGCAAACCTCTTGACTAAAAGATGCAGACACACCAAGAGTTGGGACTCGAGCCTCTGACCTAACTGGTCAGGGGCCGACCGACTGCCTCTTAAACAACGCGTCAGACTGATGAAAATCTGAGAATGAAGTAGCAATCATTAGACCATATCTGGCCCCGGGGTCACGAAGACATCTCAGACTTAGTCAAAATTTCAACCTCGTTTACAATTGTTATTTCTTATGTGACAATGTCAAACTATTGCTTTATCAACTTAAGCACTGGACATGTGGGAATCAATGGAAAGGAACATACCAAATTGAATGGTTGAAGTTTTGCCTTATAACTAAGATTGCTTCGTGATCCAGCGCCCTGGTCATCAGTATAATGATATGTACTGAGCAGCCAGTAAAAGTCACGAAAGACAAAGACAAAAAGTTTTCTTTTGATGGGATTCAAACGTTGTTTTATTTTCTTTGTACACCACTCTCTGCTGAGCTATAAGTTAATGACATGTTCAATGGGGGATGGGGAGGCTACGGTAAGAGAAACCAGTTTGTACAAATATTTACACGTGGGGAGTGGGAGTGGGGACAACACTTAGCTGTGTACAGGCGTACACACAACACAGACGAGGTATACATTACGGGAGATAAAACACTATCTTGGAACACATTCAAGGGTGAAAGTTTTGACCTCAAGGTCACGGCGAGAAGACACCGTATATAAGGACATCTAAGAGACTCTCACATCGTCATAACCAAATCTGAATATAATGCCGTTCTTTTGGGTGAATTGTTCTTTGCTCAGTGATATTCAGGAGATATTCCTTTACAAATATAGCTTCTTGAAAATCATGGCTACCATTCATGACGGAAGAGGTGTCTTCTGACCGCAAAAAGTCAAACTCTGTTCATATTAGATTACCTTCCAGAACTTCACGGTCAACTGAATTACCTTGAACAAAAACAACTTTCTTTTTAATGCACTACAGCCCACGCCTCGAGATCCTCTAGGAACTCCAGTCGGCAATACTTGTAACGATTTCATCCTAACACAAACACACCATTGAAAAAGCCAGATTATTTAAAGCAACACAAAGCGAACCGTTGCTTCTTTTGCTTTTTCACAAAAGCATACGAAGACCGCGCCGTTGTAAAGGCTTGCTCATCTGATAACGCCTTCGATTTACAGGAATTCGGTAAGGAGAGAGAATGTCAACACACAGGAACAATTTCTACCAAAGAGAACAACTTGCCACAACGGCGGACATGACAGTTAATTAGTGTTTTCCCCTAATTCTTGATTTCTACATCAGGATTGGTGATGATTATGTCCCATCTGGACTAACGATATACACCCCTTTAAATGACTGTCGAAAATCTGTGTATAAATGATTGTCACAAAGGCTGGATGTGAGTTGAACAGATGAAGCCAGCGTGTCAACACAGTGCGGATGGACAAACACAATCCGTCACATAACATATCCCAAAATACAGGTACAAATATGGCACTCATTGCCTTTGTTATTCAATTTTTGAACGATATCACCATTACGATCACAATCTTGCCAAAATCAGAATCACACTTGTCCTAACAGGGGCTTTATTAATGAAGTGAACCATGCTGCAAGATGGAGCGTACAATGTGCCTAATGTGGCTTGCATGTTTGACAAGGTCCATAGAACAGGACATGAAACAAAAGATTGACACAAAGAAAATGGAAGGTTTGTCTTGGCACATTTGTTCTTTAAAAAACAATCTGTCGAGCATGACACAAGTGTATCTGGGACAAAATTAAGACAGGTACCATATCGACACCAATATCCATAATAAGATGTTCATCTTATCCAAAAAATGTCAGTCCGAGTTTTCAAACACGTGGCAGTACAATTCCCCTAAATAAGCTTTCGTTTTGGTGAAAGCACAATGGTGAGACTTCAGCTCGCCACTGATAAGTCAACAACAACAACGCAGATGTCCACACTAACAATGGGAGTTCTGAGTTCCCTAACAATGCATAATAATGTTGCCTGAATCGTTTGCAATTTGGCCTGATACACCAGTGAATCAATAGTTACTACTGTAGAGTTCTCTTATCCTTGCAAAAAGTTTGGACACCTATCCTACTGGAAAAATTTTGCAATATAAATGTTGACGCCGTGAGTTAATCTTTAAGCTAACCTGCCGAAGTTTGCCGATTCTTGATATCATACCGGTCTACGTTTTACATTTCACATTCAGCCTTATTTTTCATGCGGTCATCTTTTGGCCACAAGTTATAACTCTTCCCCCAAGTAAAACATTGGTAACATTTTAGTTAGGTTACAATGGGTTTCTACCTCCCTCCATAAAACCTAGACAATGTCGAAAACAAACTGCTGCACAACCTTTCTAAGGTTGCAATCTTTGGAAAACACTGTTCTGTCCTTTTTGGCAACTTTTTCACAATTCCATTAGATGTAATAGGTATGATAAATGACAATTCGCAAAAAGATTTTAGAAACGACAACAAAGAGGCACATTCCAGGCAAAATAGCATAAGCAAATATCAAGTGAATAGGTCACTTTATGAAAGGTACAAAATCACTGAGAATAATTGTCTACCATACCGTACTGAGTCTATGATACACAATAAACACAGTTTTTGCAAAATATACATATAAAAAGGCGATTCAATTCCATAGGTCAGGTCTTCAATAAATACAAATGTGTACAATTCATCCAAGAACAATTACATTGCTGTTAATAACGATTTTATGTATTCTTGTGAGAAGTCCATCTAGTAACTTCCCTGACCGCAAGTACATGTGACAACTCATCTTCCACAACTGCAATAAATTAAAAGAGTCCAAAATGACCAGTTATACAAAAGGGCACATTTCAACTTTTCCTTTCGTTTTCTCCAGCCCCAAGTACCCGGTAAGATGTTGATCTGCGCCACCACATTGTTCCATGTACAAAATAACCATATTACTAGATCTGAGACCTTTCATCCCATTCTTCCCAGCTTAGCTTCCAGAAATACAAAGTTAATGTGGGAGCTAAGCTGTGAAGAGTCGTGGCCAACCGATCTCAGAGCTACCATATTACCTACTACATACAGGTCAGTCCATTAAACTTGATATTTACATTGGCGTCATTATCATCAGGAAGGAAGCATTTTAACAGCTTCTTCCCGAATTGTTAGATTGACATTCTACTTCCATGGTCTACAGAATTCATATTCGTGTGCACCTGTACATTCCTCAACAAATGCATTTCCACACCCCAAACTAACATAAATTTCATTAACCAATGATAAGGCTAGTATGTACTATACTGTAATGTATAAGAATGAAATATGAAAGTTAATACGAGAATTGAAAATAAAATTTAACGATGATGTTCACTATCTGATCCTACATCAACTTGTTGTCATTCTTGGAGCAAAGCTTAAGAAATCCATTTTTTGAGTTATTACTCAAGTGCATACGTGAATGAATTCATTGCTGTCCATATTTTCAGTCAGTAGTCACGGGTGGGTACTTTATAAACAAGTTACACATCGTCAACATGTTTTAGGCTTGTCAACATATTCCATAAGTACACAAAACATGTATCTGGACGTTGACAAATTGGCAAGAACTACACCCTGACAAACGTACATCAAGAAATGTTGTCCTAATGTCACAGTACAGCAGTTGATTGTTCCTAGACACAAGAAAGCATGAAACGGAAATGTGATTTTGCTCCACTGTTTGCAATGATAATTTGCTTATATATGTATACATGTATATGTGTACAAGCAGTGCCAGCTTGTGAACACAGAAGTGCACTAATGGACAATTTGTGCTGACACAGATGTATACAGAAGAGAAGTGTGCAGGCACACTAGTCTGTAGATACCTACTTGCAAGATGACTTGAGCATGGAATAAGCATTACTTTGTAACTTACACTATCAGGGACCCCATAATTAGGTGAGAACAGCTGAGAAGTGAGCACGTAGCCTATCTGTGGGATCAGTTTGCAAGGCCTCCAAGTATTATGCATTGGATAAATTGTGACAACAAAACAAAAACAACCAATAACATGGGAAGAAATATAAGGAAATGGCAAAACTAGAATTCGTATTTGTGCTTTGATAAAATACCACATTTTGTACAAACGTAAAAATGAGACAAATATATGAAACAAAAGAAAGGAAGAGATGTATGACAACAGCCGACTACAGGAGGTATATAAAGTTACATTAGAGCCAGAGATCAATTTACTTTGTTTTTGCTTTAGGAAAGTAGAAAAGTGCTTCCCACATAGTGCATCTTAATGACAAACCTGTAGTGTGAACAATACTATTAATAACACTGCCATGGACTTGACTCGTTTCTTGCCCATAGGACATTTGACTCTTACCTTTCTCTTTCTGGATAAGAAGAGCTAAATTTTAAAAATAGCTACACTACTAGTTGATACACAGGCAACACTTAAACAGGGTATTATTCAAGAAAGAGGTAAATTTAAGTGTAGAAAAAGATCAGTAGTCTAAAATCAAAAAGGCATCCATTTATTTCCTGCCCAAAGAGTAGAGTGAAAGAAGGCAAAGGTACTAGTGCTGACAGCCTGCTTTCGCTCTCATATTAACTAACATGGGGGGTAATACCCCGTACACTAACACCAGCATGCACGCAAATTGTAAAAAAAAAAAAAAGGAAAAAAAAAAAAATTCAACAAACTAAAACTTTGTGTAAAATAATACCAAATTACACAACGTAACATCACAGATACTTTGTTTAAAAAAAAATCTTAATTGCAAAACTGGACAAAAATTGCTTTTGTCCACAAAAACTGTACAAGACTGCTAAATAATTCAGGCTTTTGGAGGCTGAAGGCATGAAAACAGTTTTCTGTCTTTGAAAATTCAGCCAACTTGAACACAACTTAAAACGTCAAGCTAGGCATTGGGGATATGTCACATGGCTAACTGTGACACCCCAAATGAACTGACTGAGCACCGATGATGATATTAGCATGGATTGTCTCTTGGTCCATTAAGAGGCTTTTGCTTCTTCCGTAGACTCCACTTTTTTCTTCACTCCACCACGTGGCTTGATTTTCTCAGAGATCTGCCATAACGTCTCTTCACTGTGATAATCGTCAAAGTTGTTGAAAACAGACAGGACCTTTTCGCTTCTCTTTATAGGATAATTACTGCAAACAAAACAATGTAATAATAATGAAGTTGTAAACGTTTCACAAGCTTTCAATCCAAATACTGCGATCATTATGAGGCAATTGTTATTATTTCTATTGAACCCATATACAACTATGAGTCTTATGAAGTATAAACAACAATGTGATGTTTGTAGTTACAGAGGTACACCAGAACAATTTGATTTGATGGTTATCTGAGCTCCATCTCAATAATTTTTCAATCAATGTTATGGGTGAGGGAAACTTGGAGTGCCAGGGGACATCTGTCCACCTATGTCAAGTTACTGACAAACTTTCCCTTGTGTGATGTACAGATTTTTGCATCATATTGGTGGAAACCAAGTTGTCTTCAATAAACTTTAGAGTGTGCAAATAGCCACACGAGTATTGTGAATCACTTATTGTCACCCGTGTCCTACGAGCAACGACCAGAACAATAATTTATTTATTTACTTCATTGGGGGTTTACGCTGTACTCAACAAAACATTTCACTTATACAATGACTGCTGGCATTATCATGGACAGGGAACAGTGAAGAGTCTGTGGGAAACCCACAACCATCTGCAGGTTGCTGCCAAACCTTCCCGGCATAAACTGGACCTGAACTCATACCAGCACAATAAATGAGTGAGTATTAAATTTGGTGGCTTGGTCGTTAGCTGATAGTACTGACCATTTCTTGAAGCGCCTCATGTTGTCTAGTATATTGAACTGCTGCCAGCGTTTAGCAAAGTTGATGCTGCCGTCGGCCAGATAATCAGGATTCCCAATGTTTATAAAAGTCAGATCTTGTAAGATTAAGCCTCTGGAATAAACAAAACAGAAAAGTCAGATCTCGCAAGACAAAACCTCTGCAGTAAACAAAACAGAGAAGTCAGATCTTGCAAGACAAAACCTCTGCAATAAACAAAACTGAAAAGTCAGATCTTGTAAGATGAAACCTCTGCAATAAACAGACAGACGTATTCAGTAACTAAAACATTACATGTACCTCTATGAATTCAACCCATTCTTTCTGTTTTCAGAACAAAACACCAGGATAAAAGTATACATACATATACTGTAAATATCTGAAATGGAGTTTAAAAAGCCTGTCCTGTCTTTGTGATGTGGGACAACACATATACTGCAGTTTACAGTAAATAAAACGGTACCAATGAGAAAATCGATCAATAAGGCATGAGGTATCTATAATCCGAGAATGCAGCAGTTTCTATTTCTGTCACCCATATCCCTGTTTGTCTTGTACACATACCTGTGCATGTATGTGGGTGGAACACAAGACATGACAAACCATGTTCCTGGTCTGCCTTGTACACATACCTGTACATGCATGTGAGTGGAACACAAGAGATGAGAAACCATGTACCTGGTTTGCCTTGTACACATACCTGTACATGTATGTGGGTGGAACACAAGAGATGAGAAACCATGTTCCTGGTTTGTCTTGTACACATACCTGTGCATGTATGTGGGTGGAACACAAGAGATGAGAAACCATGTTCCTGGTTTGCTTTGTACACATACCTGTACATGTATGTGAGTGGAACACAAGAGATGAGAAACCATGTACCTGGTTTGCCTTGTACACATACCTGTACATGTAGGTGGGTGGAACACAAGAGATGAGAAACCATGTTCCCGATTTGCCTTGTACACATACCTGTCTATGTATGTGGATGGAACACAAGAGATGAGAAACCATGTTCCTGGTTTGCCTTGTACACATACCTGTGCATGTATGTGGGTGGAACACAAGAGATGAGAAACCATGTTCCTGGTTTGCCTTGTACACATACCTGTACATGTATGTGAGTGGAACACAAGAGATGAGAAACCATGTTCCTGGTTTGCCTTGTACACATACCTGTACATGTATGTGGGTGGAACACAAGAGATGAGAAACCATGTTCCTGGTTTGCTTTGTGCACATACCTGTACATGTATGTGGGTGGAACACAAGAGATGAGAAACCATGTTCCTGGTTTGTCTTGTGCACATACCAGTGCATGTATGTGGGTGGAACACAAGAGATGAGAAACCATGTTCCTGGTTTGCTTTGTACACATACCTGTACATGTATGTGAGTGGAACACAAGAGATGAGAAACCATGTTCCTGGTTTGCCTTGTACACATACCTGTACATGTAGGTGGGTGGAACACAAGAGATGAGAAACCATGTTCCTGGTTTGCCTTGTACACATACCTGTACATGTAGGTGGGTGGAACACAAGAGATGAGAAACCATGTACCTGGTTTGCCTTGTACACATACCTGTACATGTAGGTGGGTGGAACACAAGAGATGAGAAATCATGTACCTGGTTTGCCTTGTACACATACCTGTGCATGTATGTGGGTGGAACACAAGAGATGAGAAACCATATCCCTGTTTGTCTTGTACACATACCTGTGCATGTAGGTGGGTGGAACACAAGAGATGAGAAACCATGTTCCTGGTTTGCCTTGTACACATACCTGTACATGTAGGTGGGTGGAACACAAGAGATGAGAAACCATGTTCCTGGTTTGCCTTGTACACATACCTGTGCATGTATGTGGGTGGAACACAAGAGATGAGAAACCATATCCCTGTTTGTCTTGTACACATACCTGTGCATGTATGTGAGTGGAACACAAGAGATGAGAAACCATGTACCTGATTTGCCTTGTACACATACCTGTACATGTAGGTGGGTGGAACACAAGAGATGAGAAACCATGTTCCCGATTTGCCTTGTACACATACCTGTACATGTATGTGGATGGAACACAAGAGATGAGAAACCATGTTCCTGGTTTGCCTTGTACACATACCTGTGCATGTATGTGGGTGGAACACAAGAGATGAGAAACCATGTTCCTGGTTTGCCTTGTACACATACCTGTACATGTATGTGAGTGGAACACAAGAGATGAGAAACCATGTTCCTGGTTTGCCTTGTACACATACCTGTACATGTATGTGGGTGGAACACAAGAGATGAGAAACCATGTTCCTGGTTTGCTTTGTACACATACCTGTACATGTATGTGGGTGGAACACAAGACATGAGAAACCATGTTCCTGGTTTGTCTTGTGCACATACCAGTGCATGTATGTGGGTGGAACACAAGAGATGAGAAACCATGTTCCTGGTCTGCCTTGTACACATACCTGTACATGCATGTGGGTGGAACACAAGAGATGAGAAACCATGTTCCTGGTTTGCCTTGTACACATACCTGTACATGTATGTGGGTGGAACACAAGAGATGAGAAACAATGTTCCTGGTTTGCTTTGTACACATACCTGTACATGTATGTGGGTGGAACACAAGAGATGAGAAACCATGTTCCTGGTTTGCCTTGTACACATACCTGTACATGTATGTGGGTGGGACACAAGACATGAGAAACCATGTTCCTGGTTTGCCTTGTACACACACTTGTGCATGTATGTGGGTATAACACAAGAGATGAGAAACCATGTTCCTGGTTTGCCTTGTACACATACCTGTACATGTGTGTGGGTGGAACACAAGAGATGAGAAACTATGTTCCTGGTTTGCCTTGTACACATACCTGTACATGTATGTGGGTGGAACACAAGAGATGAGAAACCATGTTCCTGGTTGCTTTAACATGGCGCATCCCATGGCCCCATATGAATTCCAGATTAAAAATGGATTTATAGAGTTACCAGGCACATCAGAAAAAACCTTGTTTCTACTCACATGTATGGTATACATGGTGGCTCTGTCTCAGCCAAGGCTTGACGGTATGCCCTGAATGACGAGGAACTGTCTATCAGCTGACAGAACTCCTTCAAGGCCTGAAAACACAACAGATTAGGGATCACGGTCATGGAATAAGTCACACAGTTAACATGTTTAAAAGTGTCACAATATCTACCGGACATCCCGTGACAGATGGATGCCCTGGATACATGTTTTATGGATGGTCGATGTAATGTGGGTCACACCAGGATCTGACTTAGGATCTTGACAGTCCAAGTTCAGCACTCTACCAACTGGGCTAAAGGAAGTCCAGCTAGATACTTCTAGCAAAAGCACTGGAAAGCTGCTTCCCTTACTAATATATCTAGTCAATGAATTTGACTTGATTAAAATTTACGAAAAACTGTTTTATCAGCTTTGAAGGAGCCGAAATCTTAATTTTGAACTCAAGTTCCGCACACAAGTATTATGACAAATGCAATGTATCACAGTACAATGTATCATGGTGCAATGTATCACAGTGCAATATATCACAGTGCAATATATCACAGTGCAATATATCACAGTGCAATGTATCACAGTAAAATATATCACAGTGCAATGTATCATAGTGCAATGTATCACAGTGCAATGTATCACTGTGTAATGTATCACTGTGCAATGTATCACAGTGCCATGTATGCAGCAATAATATTGGAATCGGGCAAGGTTTAAATTTGACCTACATGTACCTAAAGATAGTTGGAACATTCTACATTCCAAACAAACCTAAAAACACCAATCTAAGATCAACAGGACTTTCAGAGTTAGGTAAAATAAACAGTTTAGTTATGAACAAAATTCTTGCCATCGGCCATTTTCTATTTACAGCTACTTAACCTTAAAATTTTTGTTTTTTTGTTTTTGGCAAGAGAAACAAAGCACAACAAATGTAGCCTTGTCTGGCTGCTTACCTCCATATTCTGTTTCTGCCACTCTAATCTCCGCACAGGTGCCGAGTCCAGGGCTGAGAGAATTGCCAGGTAAGAGTTAAAGTTACTGATCTTCCGTAAATGCTGCAGACCAAAAAAAAAGGTAAATGAATATAACAGATGCCTTAAATTAACATTATACACTTGCACCATGCAGTTAAAACTGAGAAATTCTGTTGTGCAAATTGCATCAATGCAAATCAACCCAATCAATAAATGCTTTTAATGTTCATAATAAAACCTTATACCAGTAGGTACATATACATGTAGGGTCAAGTGGATGTGAATAAAACAACAGTATAAAAATATTTTCTTATAATTCCTGAATAATGAAGGTAGAATTCATCTAATTCTATTTTTAAACAACATAAAAATGTTTCAACTTGAACATTCCTAGCAACTTTCTGCTAGAGAACATTCACGGTAACTTTCTGCTGGAGAACATTCAGGGCAATTTTCTGCTGGAGAATAATCACGGTAACTTTCTGCTGGAGAACATTCAGGGCAATTTTCTGCTAGAGAACATTTAGAGCAACTTTTTGCTGGAGGACATTCAGGGCAATTTTCTGCTAGAGAACATTTAGGGCAACTTTCTGCTGGAGAACATTCAGGGCAATTTTCTGCTGGAGGACATTCTGGGCAACTTTCTGCTGGAGAACATTCAGGGCAACTTTCTGCTAGAGAACATTTAGGGCAACTTTCTGCTGGAGAACATTCAGGGCAACTTTCTGCTAGAGAACAATCAGGGCAATTTTCTGCTAGAGAACATTTAGGGCAACTTTCTGCTGGAGAACATTCAGGGCAACTTTCTGCTGGAGAACAATCAGGGCAACTTTCTGCTGGAGAACATTCAGGGCAACTTTCTGCTGGAGAACAATCAGGGCAACTTTCTGCTGGAGGACATTCAGGGCAACTTTCTGCTGGAGGACATTCAGGGCAACTTTCTGCTGGAGAACATTCAGGGCAACTTTCTGCTAGAGAACATTTAGGGCAACTTTCTGCTGGAGAACATTCAGGGCAACTTTCTGCTGGAGAACATTCAGGGCAACTTTCTGCTGGAGAACAATCAGGGCAACTTTCTGCTGGAGGACATTCAGGGCAACTTTCTGCTGGTGAACATTCAGTGCAACTTTCTGCTGGAGGACATTCTGTGCAACTTTCTGCTGGAAGGCATTCTGGGCAACTTTCTGCTGGTGAACATTCAGTGCAACTTTCTGCTGGAGAACATAGTCCAGCTTGATAATATAATAATTTCTCCACAATATCTGAGAGTGTGCACTTACCCTCATGATTTTAATAAATTTCATCAAGTACTTCTCCCTGTCTTTGGCTTCTTCCTGGACTAAAATCTTTGTGCGACACCTGGCAGAAGAACGGTGAAAGGTCAAACAGTTAATTTGCTTTTTTCATAATGTACAATGATTAACGTTTCAAGATATAGTTACATGTGACAGAACAAAGGTGAAATGTTTATTTTGCTTTTTTTTTCAAACTATAATGAACAACATTTTAACATGCAGTTACCAGCAAACCAATGCTCCATTCACACTGCAGCTTCATTGGCCAAGGGCTGCTCTGAATCTGCAGAAAATTCACAAAGAGCTGGTCTTGAGAATTTTGCGCTTTAATATAGGAGAGTGGTCGGGTTTATGGGAAGGGGCAAACACCATAGTACACCAAGTACATGCACCTGTTGTACCTGCTAACTTCAAACTGCAGCCAAAATAGCGAGAACCAGAAAAGATGGTTGGTGAATCAACTCCAAACTCACTTGGTGAATCAACTCCAAACTCACTTGGTGAATCAATTCCAAACTCACTTGGTGAATCAACTCCAAACTCACTTGGTGAATCAACTCCAAACTCACTTGGTGAATCAATTCCAAACTCACTTGGTGAATCAATTCCAAACTCACTTGGTGAATCAATTCCAAACTCACTTGATGAATCAGCTCTCAAAGCGCAGTCTAATGGGTTAACTTGATTTCAGCTCACAGCTTTATAAGTGGTCATTTTTATGGATTTACAAATCCCGGAACATCTTATGGATGTACAGTAACATTTTTACATCAGTTCCAGGTAATAAACTGTCACCTTAACTTACCAGTATGACATTTTGTTGAAGTGTTCAGTAAACAAAGTCAGGTTGGGACTAAGCTCCTCTGATTGTTCTTTGGCCCAGAGTAAAACTTCAGGAATCTGGTGATGACAACAACAACAAGTCTATCATCAATAATACGTACAAGCATTTAGTCCTTCTATCACACGAGTTCCATGCAATGCTGAACAATCTATATGTGTTTCTGAAACAACAGTAGTCAGATCGGAGAAGGAAAGGATTTGAACCTCGTCAGCTGGGTGAGAACACCGTCTGTTCACGGTGATGGACCTTGCCAATGAGAACTGAATTTGAGCCTTGTCAGTTGGGCGAGAACACTGTCTGTGGACGGCGATGGACCGTGCCAACGAGAGCTGGATTTGAGCCTCCTCAGTTGGGTGAGAACACTGTCTGTGGACGGCGATGGACCGTGCCAACGAGAGCTGGATTTGAGCCTCCTCAGTTGGGTGAGAACACTGTCTGTCCACTGTGATGGTCCGTGCCGATGAGAGCTGGATTTGAAACTCCTGGCTACACAGACCAGGGATTGGAGGTCCACAGCCATGTGCGCATTGGCACATTAAGTTCACGTTGGCAGTCAGGGCTGTCAGCAATAAGCTACTTACCCTGTGATCAGTGCATGTCAATTTAAATGTCCCACTACAATGCCCATGAATTGTTATGTAATATTTTTGTAATCAGATAGAAAAATGAGGTACGCTATAAAACAAATAAACACAAGATATATAGCTCTAAAGCAGACAAACAATATTGACTGACCTCAATTTTCTGGAAAAGTGTTGCGTCCATAAGTGTCATTTGTTCTGCCAAATCATGGGACTTAAACTGCAACAAGTCTGGAGGGCTGGAGACAGAAAGTGAAAGTAATAAACACATTTGACCTACATGTATATGGCTAGAAGGGCATCGACAACTCTCAAATAAAGTAACACACATAATCACATCAAGAATTGGTACTGGACTAGACGGAGGGCTATGACACAAATGAGAGAAATGTAACAATTTCGAGTCACCTGAACTCAGACTGCGACACAAACTACCACATCCATCCAGCAATTATGTGAAAGGGAGACAACTCTGCTTAAGCCCAATTTTCAACAACTTACTGTGTTGAGATACTCTTTGATGAAAGAAGATGAACTAGCTTGCTGGCCTCCTGGGCTTTCTTTCGCGCTTCGCACTTTTCGATGATTTTCCTCCGTAATAACCTAGCTAGCATTAACTCCCCTTGGCACAGCAGTTCAAAGACAAGGTCCATCATGCGTTGTATAATACTGTCATCAAGTTCTGTAGAACTGAAAGCCAACAACAAGACTCATGAGCCAATGTGATGTGACACATGTTGAGGAAATAGCATATTTTACTCATCCCGGCTGCACTTGGGAAGGTCTGTCAGCAACCTGCAGATGGTCGTGGGCTTCCCCCGGGCCCTGCCCAGTTTCCACCCACCATAGTGCTGGCTGCCGTCGAATTAGTGAAATATTCTTGAGTATGTTGTAAAACACCAATCAAATAAATAAATAAATAAATATTTTACTTGTGTCTTCAGTAAACTTTAGATGTGGCTTACTTGATGAGTTATTTCTAAATTAGTATCATATAACCAATTTGAGTCACAGTTTGCTTTCATGTCACTTTAACATCGATGATCAACCATCAACCAGCCGCACGTAACTATACCTATCCAGAGATGAATTTTTTTTTTTGGCAATACCTCAGCAAACTCTTCACGACAAACTTTCTAAGCCAGAGCTGAATTCGAAAACGACGTTTAAATATGATACATGTACATGTATGTGAAAAGGGTACAGATTCTGTGACAAAAAATAGGATTTAATTCAAATTTTACTTCTCTTTAAGTATATCTTAAATATTATCATGTAAACAAAATGACGTGTTAAAAACACAACTTACCTCAACTCGTCAATAATGCGTACAAGCAGTGAGAATGCGTTGCGCGAGGCGCGCTTCTTGTGATCACTGCAATGGTGGAACTTGTGGAACCTGTAGAGGAGTTTGTCTATCAGCTCTCTAGGGGAGATAAATGTTCTGTAAGTTGTCAGGAAGGCCTCCTGGTACATCAGGTCTGAAAGCACAAGTTGTCCCCCTTTGTTAAGGCACTCACAAAAACAATCTGGCTGCTGGTTGGAGGGGGGAAAGGTGTGGGGTGGTAAACGCAGCAAAGAGTTCAGGGAAGATGGCATCTGGCTGGATTCATACCCATAATATGTGCAATACTCTGTCTGAGGAAGGCATTGGTGCAGTTTATTGCAGCAGCAATGAGAATACCTACACGTAGAAAGGTATAATTAAATTATGTGCTTTCAACAACCACTTTTTATTCTTTCAGTCGTTTTCCAGGTAAGGTATTTTCTATTTTTTTCACTATGACATTTAGGACTGTTCATTTCTTATGTTAATGCAGTGTGATACTAGATATCGAGGTAAAGTCATTTATGATTTCAAAACATTTGTAAATTAACAACTTTGGGTGTCTATATAGGGAAAGGTAAGTTATCAAGCCAAATAGACATACACTTTAATAAGGCCATGCACAACAGCTGCACTGCACAAGCAGTGCACTTTGAGCAAGCAGCTTTAACAGCATCAAGATGTCATATCTCATGCAACTTCACACATGTACACATAACATATTCCCCAGACATGTCAAACTGTAGGATGGGCTGGTAACTAGTATTCACAAATCCGGTTATACTGACAAGACAGCATAGAGAATGAAAAATGACTTTGTGTGATTGCAAACCATGTAGTCTTACATGTAGCACATGTAAACATTTGCATTAATAACCCGCATGCCAAACCCCCACCTAACCACCACGCCAATACCTCACAGCTCTTCCATTAACAGATTACCAGAGCCAAATATAACATCTTTAAAGCAGAAGAAAACATAAAAATGATGCCAAAATCACATGAAAGACCGTCAAAACTTATTGGCAAATATGGTCTTTATATGGTAATTTTTTATGATTTTTTTTTTCAGGAGAAAAGGGCATTTGAAGACATTTTTGTATGGTTTGTATTTTGAACTGCCTTTTGGTATTTATCGTCATTGCATAATAATGTTCTAAATAAGGATGTGATGCTTGTCTAATAAATTTATATGAATATAAATTTGTTGTTTATATCCAAACATATGCATTTAACCTAAATTATGACAATAATTATGAATATATTAAAAACATAAACTTGATCAAAATCCAGGTTTAACACATCTGACCAAATTCTAGTGCAAATATATTTATGACACCCCTGTTACATCCTCATTTGTAACAGTAGACAATGACTTTGTGGACCAAAATTAGCCCCAAATACCCATCATACAAAAATTATTTTCCATTGATTATTTTCTCTTAAGAAAAAAAATGAGAAAAAAAATATTGAAGACCACATTTACGACTAACTTCTCACACTCTTTCATCTGAACTTGATGTAATTTTATGTTTTCTCCACTGTAAAATCCACACCACACACATGTACCCTCATGTGGACATACATATCAGCACTACACACTTCCTCCCATTTCCTCAGACAACCTGGAAGCTAGAGACCATGTGACCTTTTCAACCACGGACAGCACAGGCTAAAAAACATGCCCGCCTAATGCCCATTTTTGAATTGCTGTTGGTTCTAGTGTATTTGTTAGGTGTGTATAATTTTCAACTTTCCAGATAGTCTGAGTATTTCTGTAGAGCTTATGCTATGTTTTTTTTTTGGACAAACAGGGTTTACTGGTTGCTGATGGACTGGCAAACATGGGCCTTTTTCCCTATGCTTCAACATGGCCATTTTGTTTTCGCTCATGCCAGTGCCATCACATGATCTCCAACTTCCGATCTCTAACTTTGCTAGCAGTCTGGTCTGTGAAATCTGCTATTAATTATGAAGAGTTCTAATCTCCCACCCTCACCTCCACCCACACCCCACCTGTAGCTCATTCCACTAAAGTACTGGTTTAGCCATAGATTTTTAGCTCTTGACCAATAAGGACGCAAGCATCAATCAAATAAATGCAAATAAAAGCATAAAAAGCGCTGCCTTTTATGTGATCTGGGGATAGTGTTTGGTGGCGTAGTGGGTAGTAGGCTAGCGCAGCACAGTGACCTCAATGTGATCACTGTGAGCAAATGCTGGTTTTCACCATGTTCATACAATGGAAGGTTCACTAGCAACCTGCGAATGGTCGTGGGTTCCCCCTTGGGTCTGTCAAGTTTCCTCCCACCTTAATGCTTTCTGCTGTCATATAAGTGAGACATTCTTGACATCAATGAATTAACAAATAAAACAGTGTTTAGTGCCTTCTTGCGCTGCACAATGTATTTAATATTATCAGGTTTAGATATACTGTACTAGTATCAAAATATCAAAATACACCAAAAATAACTTCTTACTTCACAGTGGGATAACTAAATAATCTGACACATTTTAGAGTACATCAATCTACTAAATGGAGTACTTTTGTAAAGTTTCATTTTAATAGTACTTTCTATGTTGTATGTTTTCCTTCATTTTCCTTCCTCACACATTCCATTTTCCCCTGCATATTTCAGTCCAATTTCTAGCACAACAATTGATGTAACATCTACACTCACATAATGAGTAAAGTATATTTCCAGCTAACAATAAATCAGCATGCAAAACACACAAAAAGCTTGAGAAATGCATAACACCACTGAGACATCACATATTCATAAAAAAATGAATTACCATTATTAAAACAGATAGAACATGCTGTTTTCTATGGTGGCTGGGTAAAAGAGCTATATATGTGATGATGGAAAGTGTTTTCTAAGGCTACAAGTCATCTAATTGACAGAAGCATAGACTTATACATGTAAGACAAGGATATACTTCAGGACATAGACAGATAGATTGCTGATTCAGTAGATCTAAAACACAACTGCTAGGCTAATGTTGTCGACTTTTCTGACATCTGGTGCCAACAGCACACCTACGTCTGGTCATTTTTTTTTTCAGAAATGAGGTCGAAAATGTTATTTTAGGCAACATGGCAATGAAAAGAAATAAACTATGCTGTATGGTAGCTTGCTAAATGCGCTTAACATGTGATAATGCATGTGTTCTATTTGGAGAAAATGTCATTTTAGGCCACATGGCAATGAAAAGAAATAAACTATGCTGTATGGTAGCTTGCTAAATGCGCTTAACATGTGATAATGCAAGTGTTCTATTTGGAGAAAATGTCATTTTAGGCCACATGATTTTGAGACCACTTATGACAAATTAATGCATGGAAATTTTGTGACATGAATCCTGGTGTGCTCATTACAATCAAGATAAGATGTCACCTTACTGAGAGTGAATAAATGCTATTCTTCCCTTCATTTTCCCGAGAGAGTTGTTTTCTTTCTTGTTTATTTCCTTTTTTTTTTGCTAGTCTACAAATTCTCACACTCGGTAGATGATATTCACAAATTTGCCATCGTTTGTCCTATTTTCTTTCTAGTTTATAGTACAGCCTATGCTGACAGTTTCATCAGTCTTCTGACTCTCTGCAAAAACTGCTTGTTTTTCTCCTGTAGAATTGCACGGATCACTACAATAACAACAACAACAACACACCTGTCGTGTCACTAAACTGAAAAACCAAAACTAGGATGAAGAAAAAGTCTAAAAAAAATATACAACAGTAAATAAATGCATGTATGTGGAAAGGGAGGCAAATCATAGTATTAAGCGTGGTCAGTAGGTGTAAATACATATATATGTTTCCATGGCTACTACAACCAGCTTACCTTCAGCTTTAACTAGGTCTCCTTCAGAGCCTTATGGGTAAAGAAATGAGCAGATTGATTGATTGAATCAATGAGAGAAATTTTAAAGGTGAGGTCAGACTTCATCAGAGAGCATCACGAGGAAGAGAGAAGAGGTTCTTATGCACCAAGTAACAGTCAACATGCCTGCAGCCTACACTGACCTGTACATATCAATGCCACCAACAACTTCTAGTCATTTCAAATTTTCAGATCAAAATTTTATTTCTGAAACTTTTTTGGTTTTAATACAAGCTTGTTTGTTTCTCTTGTTCATAGAACAATATTAAAAACACTCGAAACATCTATGCTTTTTTTGTTTCCAGTCATTTACTCTGGCATAAAATTTCAACATTAACATCTATATTATTTCTGATACAAACGTACATTTGCTTATTAATTTGGCAAGTCTTAAATTTTTGGGCAGATATTCTAATCTCCAGATAAGGTAGAGGTGAGATTGAGCTAAAAGCAAAATGTTTGGCCCTAAGTAATATGATCCTATGGAAACCTGACAAAATTTCAGGCTTGCATTTACAACCAGAAAAATTCAATTTCAAGCAAGTTTTCTTTTGTATCAAGATGCACATAGCATGAAAAGTTAAATGGCTGAACAAAAAAAAATGAAGGCTAAAAACCGTGTCAAAAAAGCTCCACAGAGAGAGTCAAATGGTTCATACCAGAAAACAAGGAATTGTGAACAACGCCAAGAGAACATTGTAATATCTTAACACACGAGAACCTTGTTGTCCTCAGTCCTTGCCAGTCAGGTTCAAACATCAAACTGGCTGGCTACAGGCAAATTATGCCAACTTGCTGCCCATAAGCTTCAAAACGGCGCAAATCACAAAAGCAGGGTTACATGTATCTCATGGCAACACCTTCCAAAACCAAGGCAATTTATAGGGAGTTAATTTTTCAATGCAATGCCAATGTTCATTATTACAGAAAACATGGTCAAAGCAATCCTTTCTTTATTTTTCATCATTCCAAAGCAACTTTTTCCCTATAACTGCCATTTTAGTTTTTTTTCTACTCATGGTTAAAGAATAGAAATGGGATTAAAAGTTATCAGTATTAGATTGTCTGCAATGGATTTGGAACATTGTTATTCAGAAAACTTTTGAATAACATAGGTTTGAAATTTGTAATGTCAGAGGGTGTAATATGGTATTTTTGAATTTAGAAGCATTACCATAAATCAGGGTTTGAAATCTGCAATGTTAGATGACAGTTTAGCATAAAGAACATTGTTTATACTCTTTAAAAATAAATCCACATTGTCCCATGAGAAAAAGTGTTCAAAAGCAGAGTTTTACACCCTGTAAAGAATGACTGGTAAATAATGTTTTTATATAACATAATAAATAACATAATGACAGATTCTGAAAAACTAAATTAGTTAAGTTTAGCTTGCAGAAAAGTTCTTACCATTTTTGCCGGCCGTTGTGGCATGAACAATGAGGGCATCGACTGTTCCACCCCTAATGTCAGGCCCATCCTCACCCTGAAAATACCAGTTATTCATTTATTTATTTATTCACTTATTTATTTATTCAATGCATACAGGTTTTAAGGTATAATAACATGTATTTGACAGTAAAAAATCACAAGGCTGCAGCTCATTATTACATTTACAGAGGACTTCTGTCCTTCACAAGTCTCAGTCATACATAAGGCAGCATACAAAACAAATGAAAAAGCCTGAAAATTGAATATGACATGTATGGTACTACCAAGTTAAAGTCAAAAACTGAAGAGTTTTAAGTCTTATCTTTTCAAGCTAAGAATCCAAGCACAGTCAAATGATGACTGTATTGAAATTCATTGCATTTTAGCTGATTAACACTAAATTATCTCAGAGCTCATTAAATGAGCAACGTTACCTTCTTTTTGCGAACCATCTGATCGGACACATCAACATCGTCAAGCGGATTTAACTCAGCGAAGTCCGAGTCAGCATCTTTCTGGATGTCAGGCTTTGGTGACGCTGGCTTCCTCTCAGCTGAAGGTTCATCCATATTCGCTGGTGCAGATGACCTTTTGAGGTCATTACCACTACAACATTAGTGAGAGTAAAGGTTTACAAAGCTAAGCACGTTGGACCAGTGATGTAACAAAACTGAATATGTTGGGCCAGTGATGTAACAAAACTGAATATGTTGGGCCGGTGATGTAACAAAACTGAGTATGTTGGACTTGCGATGCAACGTATGTCCCAAATCTGAGAATGTTGTGGTTATGTCGAAAAACATATTTTGTTGTAGTTATATCCTTTATGTATATTCCAGCTGTGGCGTAACAAAAGTGAGTGGATCAGAGCTGTCTCTCACAATGGAGTATGTCGGTGTTACTGATCATCCAGGATATACTCACAAGTCTACTGTCAGTGAGGTTGGCGTCTCTATCAGACTGGAGGCCTTCTCTCTGAGGTCAATATTGAAGTCGTACTGACCAGACGCAGAGGAGTGACTACTACAAGGCAGAGCCTACAACACGATAAAACACAGGGTGTTCAACATTTCTAAACACATACACAGTAAGCACCCATTTGAGTGGTTCTGAATGCAAGAAACGGATATAAGACTGCAACCTATTAACGTTTTGGCTAAAAGGCTCTTTCAAAGATTTCAACAAACAGGACTTGGGCAGATTGGGCTTAGAAGACAACAGAAAACACTGCTTAAGAGAAAACAAACTGGGCTAAAGAGAAAGAAAACAGGTGTTTCACATGTATCGGTAACCTGAGAATATTGGAATTAAATTTAGGTAGCACTGGTTTCAAATCTCCAGAGTCACAAGATTCCCTGAAGAAAGAACGAAATCGAAATCATATCCCAAAATGAGGTCAAGAAAATTTGCAAACTTCACAACAATAAAGATTCACAGTACAAGCTTACTCTCTGCTTTGATGGCAGTGCCGGGGGAGATGCGGAGCTGAAGCCGTCTTCCAGTGAGAACAAGTCTGAGCTTCCTGATGAGAGGTCTGACATGACGCTGATTGTGTTAGAGCGAACCTGTAGCGGTTGAAACAGCTCCTCCTGGTGGCGGTGCCACTGAGACTCGTAGAAGTTGATGGAGTGACGGGGCAGGTATTCCAATGCTGAAGGCTGAGTGTAGGATCCGATTGTCTGCATGTAAGCATGGACTGGAAAGCACGAAAAATAAATCAGTGTCACACAAGGTACACAACATGTGGAAAGGTGTAGGATTCACCTTTTGCTCTGCATAGCTTCCTCTCAACAATAATGCTGGCCGCTGTCATACAAGTGAAATATTCTAAGTATGGTGAAATACTCCGATCAAATAAATAAATAAATAAATAAATAAATAAATAAATGTATGAATGAAATGAAACAAATTTGAATCACATACCACAAAAGTGTACCATATACTACCAATGTTATGAATGGATTACAGTCTCGTGGTCTTCACCACAAACTTGCATCACAACAAAACAACTCACTGTGTCTTTTCTTTGGTGGTAGGGGCGGCGGTCTATTGGGAAGACTCTCCATGCTGGAGTGACTAGTACTGGAGAAGGTCTCTGAACTCGAGTACGTCTCCTGCGAGCTGGTGCGCTGCGTGATGCTACACGTTGTCAGCGACCGGCTGCTCGACATCGAGCTCGTGCGCTGCTCAAACATGCGACCCACCACCACCTTGGTGCCAGGCATGTGGAAAAAAGCATCGGGCAAGTTGTCGTATGTTGATGGGAAGCGCCCGAACTGTCGTTTCTTGTCCGGCAAGAGTGGGGGCTTTTCCTCAATGTTTGTGGTCAGCTGGTTAATTTTGAAGGTCAGCTGATTGATCTGATCAACACACTGTGTCATCCCGGGGATGCGTTCACCTATGGCTGGCATGTTCATGTTGTCATACATCGACAGGCTGGGATCTGACGTCGGCGTAGATCCCGTTGACGACGACGTCACAGATACACTATTAGTCAGACTGCTACCTTTGCTGGACATGCCCAGTAGATCCTCGGTTGACTGGTTCAAACCGGATCCCACACTGCTTGTTGGAGAGCGACTCAGTGGTGATGTGCTGCGTGGCGATTGGCTGAACGTGGCTAAATGACTGGATAATGACCCCATGGCTTGGTCACCTGAGGGACTGGACATACTACTGTGAGGGGACAGTCTGGAAACTTGCTCCATATCTGTGTTTGGTGTGCTTGTCATAAGGTCTGAGCCGCCTTGAGATCGTCGCTTCTGCGGAAGTGGTGGGGGCGCAATCGAGGTCTGCATTACTTCCCCTGAGGAAGGTCGGCCTAAAGACCTGCCAAACAACAAGTAAATAACAGATAAGGTGCTTACTCACGTATGTACAAGTAAAACAAATGAAGTGATGATTATACACACATCAGCTTTGACAGATTTGTACATGTATTTGTGAAACTCAGGAAGCAGAATTTCAATGAAACGGACAGTTGGTAGAGCGTCCGCTTCGGGACCGGTAGATCCAGGATCAATCCTTGATCGAGTCACACCTAAGACTTTAAAAGAGGAAGTTGTAACTTCCTCGCTTGGCGTTCAGCATGAAGGGGATAGTGCAACGACTGGTTGACCCGTATCAGTATAATGGCTCGGGCGGGGCGGCTTGCTTGCCTTCGGTAAGTCATCTCAGTGAGGCAGCACTAAATGAAAGAGCGGTGGAAATCCGTCCTGCAACAAGGAGGCACATTACACGTACATGCACCCTAATGATTCCTTCGTCGTCATATGACTGAAAAATTGTTGAGAACGACGTTAAACCCCACTCACTCAATGAAACGGATACTTAATGTCAGCACTACGCTAAAGCATAAGCCGTTGAGTGAAAGTTAGCACCTAACTCTTATGTACTGTGAAATCTTGGCACATCAGGACTAAAAAAATTGGCGGCCGTCTAAAATGTGAATGTGGATTATACACAAGCACTGTGTTAACAGCCCTACCCTATGTGTAGATTAGGGGAGACTCTCCCCGACGGGAGTGGAGGCTTGGGGGGTGGGGAGCTCTCCTTGTCCGACAGAGTGACGTAGTTATTGTTGATGAGGCTGTCGTTGGAGTGAGACAGTCTGTCGGTGTTGTCATACATCCCCGTGTCCACACTCGTCTCTGCCAGAATCTCACGTTCCCTTGGGGTAAGGGGAATATCGGGCAGGGAGCAGGTCTTGGAGGAGTAACTAGTGTAACATGACAAAGAGAAAACATGAAAACAAGGTATGGACAATTTATATGTAGCATTCTGTGGAAATCTCACAAAGGCGACTAGGGGTAACAGATTTGGGGCAGGTCGGGGGAGAGGGCCTGTCACAATACACAGGATTTGCGTGGATGACAGTTCTATTTTGAGGCTTGTCTACAACCGCATTCAAACGTAAACAAAAACTCATCATGCTTTGTAGGGAGGAAGACAGACGAATAAAAAGAAACAATAGCAAGCATCTGACTTGGTGGTATCTTCAAAATTATTTATTTGATGGGTGTTTTTATGATTGAGGGTTGCCTGGTTTATGAGCAGAGAAAACCCTAGTGCTGGGAGTAACCCACTGCTCTTCTCCAGGTAACTGGAAAACCTCCAGATTTAATGCTGCAGCAAAATAGGTGAAATCTGAATTTAATCCTGCAAACCTCATGGCTCAATGGCCAACATCCTGTGTTGAGAATTGTGATTTAGCCAAGAAAAGCCATCAAGGGCTCAAAATGATATTTTCACCAAAAACCATTGTATCCAAAATGACACCCTGGTACATGTGCAAGAAAAAAGACAACAACTAATATGCTGTTTGCAATATGGAGGATAACAGATAACAACAGAACAGCTTCTACAAGTATGTGAGGAAAGATCAGATCCTGTTCAGAATGATATTCATGTACACCTAACAAGGGGAGATAACTCTAAATTGCATCTGCACTCACCTTTCTTGTAAACTTGCACTGCCATTGCTACCAGGGGAGGTAGGAGCACTTGTTTTTCTAAGTTCTAATTTGTCTATAGATATCTGGGTCAGCTCCTGAAAGAAGATGGAAACAATAAAGGACACTGCCATGATATACCATGTACATATAATTCATCATCTCTGCCTGAGATTAGGAAATAATGTGTCTTGTCAAAAATGATGACCTGTTCTTTTGGCCCTTTACAATTGTACTGCACACGAGACTGTTTACAAGTACACGTAAATAAACCGGAAACAAACACTGATTATTCACTCTTCTCTTTTCATACAGGAATAATACATCATCAGTTATCAAATCAATACCTGAAGAATCATCAACACAAAGCAGGATTAAACAGCAGACCAGGGCCTCAGGTTAAACAGCAGACCAGGGCCTCAGGGAGGAACAGTTTATCCTCATAACCTTATTCTTAACACAGCGGAATTTGTCAAGCAAAACTAAACCTTAACTAATATCGCTCTTGAAATAAAATATTCATCCCAAAACTGCTATTACATAGTGTTCTGGTAGATTACATGCAAGGTCCATTTAAATTCTTGATTCATGAAGCTTGTTGGTCGAGAGAATGAACATGTTAAGAAAACCAAGAAAATATTCAGATCAGACAACATAAAAAAGTGGATTTTCAGTTCTATTTTCATTCCATTTATGGATTTTATTTAGTGTCGGATCCTCCGTAAAACACAAAATAAATGTGGTGTTGAGTAAGTATCATACAAAACAGGATGGAAGGTGATCACTGACCTTGACCCCATCAGACAAGGCTCTGATGACCTCATTTGCATTATCCTTGTTCAGGGCCTTGTCTCCATGGAGAAGGATATCATCTGACCAGCGGATGAAGCGGGCAAGGCTCTGGTACACTTGGTTGTGTCGTGAGATCAGTGTCGAGCTGCCAGAACACACAAGCATTGTCATACAGTTTTCATGGTTAACGTTCATTTAGTTAGTGATTGTATTTGCACTAAAAATTTGTGCCTAAACAGTGCAGTTATGGAAACACAGGCAAATATATGCAAGTTTTTATAAAAGCAATTTGACTTCCCAAGTTGGCTCAAACAGTAAGGTTTTTACACTATAACTATAGATCTGTTAACATTTATTTTATTTAGTCACAATGTCAAGAAGCAGTTTACACAATTAAACAGCTCAATGGTACAAAAACGTTGCTAGTGGTACAAAACCTGCCAGTGGTACAAACTATTGCCAGAAATATAACACCACTGTTGCCAGTGGTACAAAACCATTGCCAAAGATACAATGCTGGTTAAAAGGATACAGAATTGACGCTGACAGTAAAGATAGGACTTTCTGAGCTAAACAATGCAGTATTGGTCACGTCTGAATAAATATACAATACCTAAAATCTGGCTTTATAATAATAGGCTGGACATAACCTGGACATGCCTATCTCTCACACCAGTCGATCAGAATCTATTCTGTATCCCTTTAGGCTAATAATTTTCAGGTTAAAATTTTAGGTCTAAATTACACGCATTACATTTTGCATAAAACTGACAACTTCCCACTGAACTGGAACAGTAGCTCAGTGCGGTTGTACCTGTCCTTACCTTTCCTGATTCATGAAGTAGTTACTTAGCAGGGTGAAGACTTCCATGACGGTGTCGAGGACGATGGTGGCTGAACCGGGGAGAATCTGTAACTTCTCCTTGTCCACCACCTCTTTTATGTAACCCAGGGAGCGGTGAACATTAGCAACCTCATCTTTGAGTTTGTCGATGTCCTGAAACAACCATACCGAACAAAATTTGGTGAGGATAGAAGAAATGATGCTTCAAAACATGAAACTGTGGGACAATTGGAAGACAGCTTGTTAAACTGATTAAACAATTTCTACCTATCATCTCACTGAAATCCATAGACAAATGGCACAAGACCTTGTTCAATGTAAATCTTTCCACAGGATCACAAAGCTTGGCTCTAGGATCATGAAGGTGTCTTAGACTTAAGCCAGATCTAGTCTTTCTGCTATCATTCCAGAAGATTTAAATTTGAATTTAAATGCTTGTTTTCAAGATTCTCACAAAAGTCCAAGATAGCTCTTTGTACTACCATAAAAATTCACAATTTTAGTTCAGTAAACCGTTTTGAAGTCAACACTAAATCTGAGTCCAGTCTATGGCAGCTTCATGGTCTTTGGGCCTGACAGTTTATGTCTACTGTCCATGAAGAATTTGGCTGGATAACAGTCATATGACAGCTCTAGATGAACAGCTTTTCATTCATCCAGATTCATACCAAACTTCTCGACCTAACTACATGTATGCAGGAAATCTCTCTTGTGTCTTGTGAAATTAACTTCTGTCCTGCCATGACACTTAAATAAACTGATCTGTAACCATGGCAATTGGCGAGAAGGACATTTCGCTCAAATATGATTAGAATATCAATGTTCTTGCTCTGCAATGACAACAGTGAGTACTGCCCACTTTCACAAAAAACTTTTGAAAATTATTTTTTGGGTAGCTTTCCATTACAGCACTTTTAAACCACAGACAATGTCATTTACAAAAGAACTAAAAGAAATTCTTTGAAAGTGGCCCCTGGAGCTGTGGGGTAATAATAAGTATTATTTAAATTCCACATAAACAACATTATCATTATGAATTATAATGTGTTCTGGCATCTACTTGGCATTTGAACTATTAAATATAGCTCTATATGCCGCAGACACAAGTGCAGGCTATGGTGGTATGGCATACTGTAGTACCAACTCAAATGTTCGGTGACTGACATTCTTTGAGTTGAAGCTGGCAAGTTTACTACATAAATAGTAAGGAAAATCAATGCACAAATGTACTCAGTACACACATGGGTGACAGATTACTGTGGTATCTCTGACAGATCTGTATGTTCTGACACCCTCACTACACACCTCATCCTTTAGGGTCACAACAGAGTTCCCTCCCCTAATGAAAACCACATGGTCAGAATGATCCCATCACTGTGAGCAGTTTGCACCACAGTAGTTCACTATACACATGTACCTAACAGGATCAGCTGAGACTAACAGCTAGAATGTCAGCAGATAAGCAAAACGGAATGAGTAATGACTTCCTAGCTCAGCACAAGTTCATCCTGTTCAATCTAGGCTCATCCGTTTCACGTGTCATTTCATACTTATCCATACTTAACCGTTAGATTTAATCACAAACCAGCGGGGACGGTCGTATGTACACATGTATAATAAAACTCGTTAAACTTGTGGATATTCGCCATGACCTTTACCTTTAATAACAAGCTGTTACTGCAATGTCCTTCTGAGGTTCTGGATTCAGTCTCAACAAGGGTCCTTCCTAAGCAACTATACAGGTTGTGATAATCTCTATTCTGTTTATTTGATTGGTGTTTTACGCCGTACTCAAGAATAAAGAATATTTTACTCATACAACAGCGGTGGGAGGAGGGAGGAAATGGTGTGGAGCCCAGGGAAACCCACCACCATCCGCAAGCTGCTGCAGACCTATGGCTGGCTATGAAGCCAGCATGAGCTCATAGCAGCTGCACTGGTGAGAAGCTCCTGGGCCATTGCACCATGCTGGCGTGCTAACCCCCTCAGCCACTGAGGCCCAATCTCTACTAATAGTTTTCCACACGTACCGTATGTGAGGACATGGTTTAAGGAGAGTATTTGACTGATTTCTTTTGTTGTGCCTTTTTTTTTTTAGAATCACAAAAAAAAAAATATATATACACACATACATATGCATGGTGGAATTTATTTACCTGCTTGTTTTCTTGTCAAGTTACTCCCTGTTGTTCTCTTAGCTTTCATTTAAATAGTCTTTGGCTAATGTTAGTTTGTTGTAACCAAACAACGTTAAGCGAAGATTTTTGAGATTTGAGATACATGCAGGCCCTTCATACACATAAATACAGTGCATAAGCTACAAGTACCAACGCATCCAGCAAGCTTACATAATAAATTGGTCTGTACTGTCTAAACCCTGAAGACCACAGTGATCAACTCAAATGTCAAACATTCCGGTTTTCTGCACCTATACATGTTCATTACTGTGATTAATGAATGGCGTTAATTACTCATATTAGCAACCCGTTTCTCATCAGGGTGTATCACGCTAATTGATTCTTATTAATTAACCAATCCCGCATTGAAAAACATGCACGTGTTTGTCTCTGTATTACTGTACTAGTCTAGCACGTCAAAGATACATGTACAATGCAGTATATGTATGTATACTCGGTTCTTCAGTGCAATTTATGTACATTTTTGATTTGATTTTGAAGACAAAACTACACTGGTTGGATTGACAAATTTCAGGGCTTCACAAAAAGTATAATACTCCGTCTGGCAGATATATGTGGGCTGTAGCAAGCCTTCAGGTCTTCCAGACTAGTATTTTCATGCTATGTGACAGCCTCAGCCATACAACTCTAGCCAATTACTTTCAACATTGCATTTCTGGGAGTCCCGATGTGTTATCTTCACACCCAGAGAGAATTCAAGCTGAAGGAGCTTATCAGGGTAGGTTCTAATCAAAGCCACAATTCTTCATTCTGACAGATGGCGTCTCCATTTCCTATCAGAGATAACAGAGTTATCTTCCCCTGTCTTCCCGCAGATGGAATCTGTGTCGGACTGTTTGATTGCTGCAGACTTGGATATCTTCCAGGATACCACAAGTATGACCAAACAAAACCAAACGTTTACTGTTTGTCCTAAAAAGAGGGATGAAAGCGGGGTGGGGTAATCTGTGACAAACTGATTGTTTTTGAACTGGCAAGAATTCTTTGCTTCATTCTTTTTTCTTGCTCCTACAATATGAAGTAGGCACACTGTTACAGTGTCTGTAACATGTTACAGGTTACCGTGTTGGTGATACTGGTGAAACAACTGTCAACACAAATCAAAGCACACGGCAAATTGCGGGCCATGTACATGTTTAACCATATGTACACATATACCATATGTACACATATAACCATATGTACACGTATAACCATATGTACAGGTATGAACCATATGTACACGTACAACCATATGTACAGGTATGAACCATATGTACACGTACAACCATATGTACACGTACAACCATATGTACACGTATACCATATGTACACGTATACCATATGTACACATATAACCATATGTACACGTATACCATATGTACAGGTATGAACCATATGTACACATGTATTTCCCTTAAGTTTTCACCTCCAGAATGAGTGTGGTGTGTGTCTTATTTCCCCAAACTTTTCACCTCCAGAACAAGTGTGGTATGTGGTATGTATCTTATTTCCCTAATGTTTTCACCTCCAGAATGAGTGTGGTATGTGGTATGTATCTTATTTCCCTAATGTTTTCACCTCCAGAATGAGTGTGGTATGTGGTATGTATCTTATTTCCTCAAAGTTTTCACCTCCAGAATGAGTGTGGTATGTATCTTATTTCCCTAAAGTCTTCACCTCCAGAATGAGTGTGGTATGTATCTTATTTCCCCCAAAGTTGTCACCTCCAGAATGAGTGTGGTATGTATCTTATTTCCTCAAAGTTTTCACATCCAGAATGAGTGTGGTATGTATCTTATTTCCCCAAACTTTTCACCTCCAGAATGAGTGTAGTATGTATCTTATTTCCCAAAACTTTTCACCTCCAAAATGAGTGTGGTATGTATCTTATTTCCCCAAACTTTTCACCTCAAGAATGAGTGTGGTATGTATCTTTAAAGAAGGCAATTGATCTTAAGAAACTTCATGTAAGACTAAATAAACAGCCCTATGAATCATGTCAATCTCATATTTGATGGGTTTTAAAGAATTTATATCATGGTAAATGTACGTCCGTGCAAATGGCTATAGCAGGAGAGATACAGCATAGCAGGAGAGATACAGCATAGCAGGAGAGATACAGCATAGCAGGAGAGATACAGCATAGCAGGAGAGATACAGCATAGCAGGATTCCTAACCATGGCAACATCTACATCTGATGACAAACTGCATGTCACCGGTTGTGTCCTTTGATACCCCTCCTCCTCCTCCCTTCCACAAAAAAACACCACCAAATAGGACCGTGTGACTTCCTAACCTGATGGGTTTCTCTGCCAGGAGTGTTTAGGTGTAAAGACATTTTAGGGTGGTGTCCATGTAAACACAGTTGTGGTAATGTCAGCTCTAACCAGCACCTCTCAACACAGCCATACATCAACTGTAACACCTGGTCAGTGGTGGGGTGGGGCTGGGAGAGAGAAGGCTGAGTAAACTGAGCTCACCTGGATAGTAATGCTTTCTGGATACCAACTTAAGATGGTTGTGATACAAACATTTCTATCTGTTATTTCTTGAGGCATTTTCCCAAATGAATTAAACAAACAATAAAAAAGTAAAAGGTGCCTTGCATTACTTCCTTACTTTCTGTGTATACTGTCCATGTACCAGTAAGCAGAAACATTCACATAGAAAAGACACAAAGAATAACTTTACCACGTATATATTTCAAACAGACCAAATTAAGTTCTGACAAAACCTGTACACCAAACAAAAACACACACACACACAGTGGTACATGTGAACAACATACCCACAGAGCATGTATGGCACAAACTGCCCCAAAAAGTAACAATGCCTCAAATATGATTTGAACTCTGACCCAGAAGGGTCATAAAAACCCTTAAGTAGTGTTGACTCAGTGCCAAACATTCTGGGAGCTAACAGCATGGATGAGTACAGAAGTCAACCTTGTCAGAATGTTTAACATGCACACTGGCCACCAGATGCTGTTTGGGAGACATGGCCTGAGTTCAAGGGTTGACAGGAGAAGAGGGTGGGAATGTAAACAGGGTGATATGTCACAAAAAAACAGGAGGCAAAACAGGCACTGGGCCACAGAGGGCTAATCAGAGAGCATCTGTAAACATGTCCCTTACCCAGCCAAGCAGATGGTCAGCTCAGCTGTGGGAGTGAGGCACTAAGGCTACACCTAACAGGGATTAAGGGGTAGATACCCTTGTACATATACACTGCACAGTGTACACAGAGATATACAGTTCCCTCATCCACTCATCCTTACTTATCTTTACTCTAACACTTCACAAAGTCCAATTTTCCATTGAGGCACATGTGCATGTGCAAGTTCCAACTGCAAATCATGACCTCCAATTTTGAACATTACTCTACATTATGGTGCTTTTTGTTTATGTTTGTGTAATATGTTTGCGCAACCCTATATACTCACCCACCATAAGAGCCCTACTCATTGAATGTTTTTATGTTTTCATTGAATCACATTCCATATATATCTTTTTTTAAAATTTCCAGTTTAATTTGTATTTAAATGCAAAATTTTATTTAAAAAGTCACAACATCCATTCAACTCTTTTCACGGATGGACGTTTTTCAAAATTTCATTATAACTTACGTGCACCTACCAGAGAGGATATCCTGCTTGTTACAAGCTTGGAGTAAGTTTCAACAAAACACAAGATGAAATCGTAACATTGCATTTCCAAGACCTACAAGTGGATGTTAGTTCAGACGAAAAACTCTTGATTGTGATGTGAATCTTACAAGTCAATGAGTACCTTATGTAGGTTAAGCGTGATGTTGCCTATATTTGTGGGGAGTGGATATTGGGTGGGGGATTCAACATATTGCCCACACACTGCTACAGAAAACCTCTGCACAAGCCAATAAGTTTGTACATGTATATCCCTTGTAGCTCTCTGCATGCTGGTCAATGAGCTAGAGCCCAGACTGCCAGTACAATCAACATGATCAGATGACCATTGGTCAAGGGGTCAGATAACTGATCTGCATGGAAACTTAACCATACCAGATGTCCAGTACATAGCAATAACAGTTCACTAGGAGATAAACAAGCAGAGATAAAGCCCAGTGTTCCAGATGGTCTTGTCCTGTTCCAGATGGTCTGTTGGCACTGTAAAGGTCTGATCTGGACAACTGATACACTGGCTTATGATCATTGGTGGAGAGTAACTTGTACTGTGAACAACATGCCTGTAACTAGGACCCTTGTAAATGAGCCATCACTGAGTTATCTAGTGAGAAGCTTGTATATGGAGAACGTCAACCCTACTTGGTGTAGATCACACCATTTAAAATCTTGTTTTACACAAAAAATAAATCTTTTATGAAGGTGATAGGAGGGTATAAAAAGAAAACTTAAAAATCATGTTATATGTGAAATATCTGGATAATTATCTAAAACTTTTTTAGGCTTGATTAGAAAGCCTTGAAAAACAGGAAATCATAAAAAAAAACATCAAAATAAAAAAATGTCTGGGTTTTCGGTTATATTTTCCCCCATTTTCGGACTTTTTACGGTCAGCTCACCTGTGAAACACCTGGTGTCGCCTAGGCAGACTGCAATGCCAAACCTATTAGTTATAGAAATCAAATACTTCTTGCGAATAAAAAACAAAATTTGTACAAGGAAAGAATCGTATTTACAAGAGCAACAAACCATCTTTAAACACCATAATGATTTTTAATAGCCTCTGCTAAGAATTGAGTTGTATTAAAGTTTATGTATCAAACTAATAAGTCATTAACCATTATTAACAGGTTTACAACATAAAAATTTGATGATTTTTTAAGGGTCCATTGGCAGTTAATACGTTTGAAGGCTGCTGGTCACAGAGGACAAGCCAATCCAAAAAGAATAACGTCTGCATAAAACATTAATTATAACTGTTACAAAGTTGTTTAATCCACCATGACAACGTTGGCCATGTTCGCTATCAGTTGTCTTCACGATACCATTGGCAATGCTCTCCTTCATGTGTTACTTTTTTACCACCAGTAAATGTACATGTACTTCACTGTTTTGTATCTCTAGATTTCACTATGCTTCATTTCTTACCTTCTTATTTCGGTCTTGGGTGTAAACTTGTACAGGTACATCTGTCATTGTTTACAGGTAGGTGTACACACTCAAAACGCATTGAATCAAGACTTCAACTGCTGCACGATTACACATATCCAGTGACACCGACCAGAGTTAGCTATACAATAATTCTCATTACCATACAGTTACTTCCTACTGTGTATAAGAACCAGTTATTTCATGTCGTCATCACTGCTATACAATCTGCAACTTCCTGATTCCATTTCCTCAATAATGAAATGCATGCTCAGGTCTAAAGTCCTATTATGTCTTCAGGGTGCATTATAAAATATTTAACTCCACGAACAGGGAAATTAATCCCCCACTGCTTATGCACGTAATCAACACAAATGGTTCCCACAAATAGATTACACAATGAATCATAACTGCGAAGCACGAAGGAAGCACTCCGCTAACTTTGTAAGTTGTTTTTTTGTTTTCTTCATTTACTGACTAAAACATGGAAGTTGAAGAATAAAATGCAAGTGTTTCTAGAGTCATACCGTAAAGCAAAGTGAGGCAATTAGCTTGCTGCCATTGTCCACATGCAATGTTTCTGGCGGATTTATTCACTAAATATCAACTAAAATGCCTCATTTTTCCCCAGCCACGTTGTTTAACTCTTTCATGCGGACAATTTGAAACCATTATTCATCACAGAGGAGTCCAACCATCATTATATGAGGCCTCCATTAATCATTAGTTCTTAAATCCAAAATTTAACATCATAAGTTAAAGCGATGAGCCAATCTGCTTCATTTTAAACAACTCCATTGATTATACATGCCTAACCTTACAGTACATGTATGAGACATAAACCACAGGCAATGGAAACAAGGCGTAACATGTAAACTCCTAGTACAACTGTCTTCAGGTGAAGCTTAACATTCTAGCCTTAATACTGGTTGTGTAGAGCAGCCTGGCGACACTGGGTACTAACCATGCATGATACTTCTTAAACGCAAGCTGAAAGAGCACATAAACAATATCAATCATCCGAGTGACTTACAAATTATGAATCACATTTGTCTGCTGCAAGATACATGCAAGACAACAACTTGTTTCTCTAATCACACAGGCATTTTAATTCAATGTCTAGACTAGAATATGATGTGTTTATGTGTGTGTGTTAGCAGCATTCTCTCTCCACACTCTATGCATGCTGCCTCCCTCAGGTCTGTTCGCCGTTATGGTTAACACTGAGCTAGCAGGCATTCCAGGACTGATTACAAGTCAGGTGAAGGGATACATCCTGTTAGCTGTGCTCCTGTAACCTTCAGCTCATGTCTGGGACCAGAAAGACTTGTTGGTGGTGCACAGGGAGAAAGGTTAGAGAATCTCACCCTTCATCTGCCTAACTCATTACACCTTGGCAAAAGTTGAACGCAATCTCAACAGGTAGCTACAGGTTAATCTTGGCTGAGTGTGACGTGTTATTCGCCAGAGCAATGGGGTATTTTGTACGTCTTCAGGAGACAGAAGAGCAAGATGAATGCCAGAATTTACGTCTTTGGTATCTAATTTTGGCAAACGGGATCCGGGATGAGTTCAAGGTGCAGTGAAGTGCTGTTTAATTTCAGAATAACTTATCATTCCTTTCCCAAAATACATCTGTATTTCTGTATATTCGGTCTGGGAAGCAATACTGAGTGACAGGTGATGTAAGCTTGTTTTTCTGGGGGAGGGGGCAAATGTATTAGCACATTCATTTAGGGGTTACTGAAGAGTCTTATTTAATAACTCTTGTGAATTTTTCACCTCCTAAATGAATTGAAACCAAGGTATCCACTGATTTTTTTTTATATTCTAAAAAACATACGCTAGGAATGCCATTTTTTCTTTTTGTTTTTTTTTTTTACATCAAAAGCATTAATGTCTTGCTACATGTACATTCCTCATATAATGGACGAGCAAAACCCATATCCAAAGTTTTATTCAGGTCATCTTACATGTAGATCGTCTAATACAACAGGTTGTTTATATATTAAATGTACAGCACCCCAAATATCACAGCCTTTCCCCAACGAGGTTTATTCTGGGACAGACACTAAGCATTCAACTACCTGGAAACTATCTTCAGGTAGAGCCCTTCATCCACCATGAAGGATTCATCTGAAAGTCCTTGAACTTTGAACTAATTGCCAGTTTATTCAGTTCTAAGAGCCACAGGTGAGGATCTCATTAACTGTTTTTAAGGGTTTTTCACACCTAGTTCTTTCACCAGCAAATGAGTTACATCTACGGCTGTGGAGATAAAACATGCCCAGTGTCACACCCCAATGCCACCCATGTTTATGGCTAAATTTGTGCACTGCCTTCCCCTGCCATTTCCGCTTGCTACAAATATACATTAGTTTTTTTTTACTTATGAAAATAGCCATAGTTCTAATGAAGTCTTAAAAATAGCCTCTGTAATGACTTGTTTACAAAAATGTTTCGCAAGAAAACGAATTCCCCAATTTACACAGCTACCACAGAAATGGATGTTTCCCTTCACATCTCAAATTGTCCAACGTTATTTCGGTTTCATCATTAAACAAAGTATTTCAAAGCTGGGAGTTCAAATTACCGTTTCAAAGTACATGACTTAAAATTTCACCCATGGTTATGTTGCACATTTTGTCGGATTCTGAGAGTTCGATTACTGTAAATCTTTAATCTTTTTGACCTCTGAAGCAATTTTTTCTCAGTATTTTCTCAGTAGGCATAAGCCTACAATTACATGTATTATGACAATGGCCCTTAAAAAGACTTTTTTGTATTACTAAAGATGCAACCTTTAAAAATAAACTGTGCAGATTATTTCTCTATACCCCACAGTTCTCTTAGGATGTTTCAAAATAATGGTTGCAGTAGTGGTTGAAAAGGTTGAAGAATGAAGGTAATCACAAATAGACGATTTGATACTCGTTTAAAAGGTACTGGAAAAGTGTATATTTCTGCACCAAAAGCAAGATTTTATGACACTACATGTACTTAGCCTCAAAAATGCAATTTTTGGGTGTAATTTTAAGCCATTTACCGAACAAACAGTGCACACATAATGTCACAGCATTAGGGCAGATAGTAACTTAAATGTACTACCATTCTGAAGGTCTTCTTAACAACATACTTGTAGATCTGGAACTCTTTGTTCACAGCTGGTTTAAGACTTATCACCAGGCTTAACTTTAAATCAAGACTTCAATTTTGTACTTAGCCTAAAAAGAATTTGGCTGCCGAGTTTGACTAACATTTTAAATATAAAATATGACTTAATATCAGTATTAGCTAATATACTTTCGAACAATTTGTAAAACAGGTTTGGCCACAGGTCTTTGTGTCTCTGAGACACCTAATTCTTATGAAATTAACATAGCACACTTAAACGCAGGAATGCTAGGGATAAAATTGGAAACGACACACCGTGATCTTGAAGCACGACTAAATCTTTGATTTACTCGAACAAACTGTCTTTACTTGAAGGGACATACTGTATGTCTGACACATCCAAGTTCTCTCAGAATTCTCCGATCATTGTACCCTAGTGCATGTACATGTATGTACAAACCCCCAAACGGTGACAATTAATGCAGTTCAAATCCCATAACATCTGTCATCCAACACCTCACCTCTTCCTGTACAAATGTCAAAGTGGGCCTTCTGCTGGATGTAGATTTGCTTGTGTAACACACGCATTACTCTTACATAATTAAGAGCACAAATACCACTAAGCATTTCATGAGCACATCTAGATCTCGGTACCCTTGGCGTCCCCTTGTTTTAGGGACTCTGAGGCCAGTTCAAAAACATACTACAAAGTACGCAGAGTAAAGGACACTTTAGTTTGGACTAAATTTAATACCAGGCTTAAGTGTTAATAAACTTATGAACAACTGGGCCCAAACTACTCAGCTGTCTTGTGAAACCAGCAATAATACCACTTGCCATGATTATGATGAACGTTTTTACACACCAACAACATGGACGCCGCCTTTAACGCCATTTGAAACACCATTATAACAACAGTACATGACAGAACACCAAGGATATCATGTCACAGGTTGATGGTTTCCATATACATCTGGTATTCATCCTTTCATCATACAAGTCCATGTACAAGCATATACATGCACACATATGTTTATACCTTTCTCCTATTAGGGACTACAGGCCTTATTATAGGACTTCACATGATATATGTATGTTTATACCTTCCTCTTATTAGGGACTACAGTCCTTATTATAGGACTTCACATGATACATGTACACATATGTTTATACCTTCCTCTTATTAGGGACTACAGTCCTTATTATAGGACTTCACATGATACATGTACACATATGTTTATACCTTCCTCTTATTAGGGACTACAGTCCGTATTATAGGACTTCACATGGTATATGTATGTTTATACCTTCCTCTTATTAGGGACTACAGTCCTTATTATAGGACTTCACATGATACATGTACACATATGTTTATACCTTCCTCTTATTAGGGACTACAGTCCGTATTATAGGACTTCACATGGTATATGTATGTTTATACCTTCCTCATATTAGAGACTACAGACCTTATTATAGGACTTCACATGATACATGTACATGCGCATATATGTTTATACCTTCCTCATATTAGGGACTACAGACCTTATTACAGGACTTCACATGATGTGAATACTGATTTAACTGATTTGACTTTTATCACAGCCAGTATTCAATGCCTTTTCACCATTACCACACTGAGTCAGGTTTATGGGTGGGAGTTCAGATCGAACAAGACTATGAATGTCGATGTCAAATGGCCATGAACACAGAAAAAAAAATACTACTAAAAACACTCTTATCCCATTTTTTGAGGAGGCAAAAAAAAAACAAACAGAAAAGAAAAAAAATCATGGTCTTACCTCTTTTTTCTGCGGAGGTGTAAACCTTTCTTGTGTTTTCAATCCCATATTGTCACAATATGTATCTGTACAAGTACATATATATCCAGTTATCCAGTGTGTGTTTTCGTCTATATATCCACTAAACTCTTTTAGCACACTTCATAAACACTGCACTCTGGTGGAGTTACATGTAAATCTCAATTATATACGACGATGATGTAAGTTTTCAATGGACATGATACCAACAACACAAACAGGAAGGCCAATAAATAATTATCTTGGTGAGCTGTTACAACATCCGTTCTGGTCTGCCACAGGTCCGGACAGTCCTTCTATATCACAGTCACACACATGTAATAAAACATGTGGGTTTATAGGACTGTGTGAGGACTAAGTCACACAGGAACTGATATATCTGTGTATATGCACACGTACGTCTACCAAACAGCTATCAGTCACACTTGTCATATACCATGTTAGTCACCCTGATTGTGAGACATGTACATGTACCATCCAATTTCTGGAAACAGATAGGGCTGTGTGCAACCATTGTGTAAACTGTAACTCCTCACAGACCATTAACTTCCTTGTTCCATGGAGGATTTAAATCGCCAAACAAACTTGGATACAGAAAGGCCTATTGTGTTGACACAGTGAGAGTTTGTTGAATGGATCTGTATAGTGGCCACCTCTTCTGGCTAGGAACGCTGATAATAAAGCCAGTCTTTATGAGCAGAAAACAACTTCAAGTATATGTTCTCTGGAATTACTGAGAATCTTGAAGCTATTTATGACATGTGCCCACACTGATGGGTATTGGTATATGTTACTGATATCTGTCTGTACAAGAATAGAGAAATTCCTGGAAAATAACCTCCTCAGAAAATCCCGCAAACATGTGCTTAATAAGCCTTTCTGAAAAGCACACGAGTGTTTAAAATCTTGTGGCAGTAAGTAAAATTTAAAGGAAATCCTGTTCTTTCTCAAATCAACTCGATATGCTGCAGAATTTGTGGAAAACAGTGTAATTTTGCCACTGCAATACTGGCAGAAAGCAATTCAGCCTCCCTAAAAACTACATGAGCTACTTACAGACTTAAAGTCTCTTGACTCTTTCAGTAACAATTAAGAAATCCTATTCCCTGTAATCAAGTTGTTACCACACAGACTTTGCTGGAAAAACAGTCCATTGTAATCCTGCCAGGAACCCTGCTGGCCGGCTCATCCTATATACACTCCTGAGGAACATCCAAGAAATGCCAGGCTGGAGCACAAATCAGGGGTGTACATCCACGCATCTGACTACAATAACAGTTGGTTGTTAACAATAGACCATATGTATGTGTATATATGTACATCCACAGACTTATTCCTTATGGACATCTCTCCCAGACAATCCAAGTGGTTCATAATGTAAAGGGCAGGCCCACATGCAGACTAGATGAACCCTGGGCTGTCTGGCTGACACTGAGAGCTGTATTCTGAGTGCAGGCTACTTGTGCCACTACCAGTGATGGAGGGGGAGGGGGGTGCACAGTTGTCAGAATAGCCAGCCTCCTCAGAGGAATCAAGACCTAGAGGTACCAGTACTACCACCACTACCAGAGGAGAGGTGGTGGTAGTGTGCAGTCCCCAGAATAGCCAGCCTCCTTAGAGGAATGAAGAGGGACTGATAGATTGGAAGGGGTGGTGTAGAGTTGTCATAACAGCCAGCGCACTAAGAGAAAACAAGGCCTTGGACTTGTAGGTGTACCATCACCAATGATTAAGAGGTTAAAGGAGCAGGGGGAGGTGCGGTTGTCAGAATAGCCAACCTCCTTAGAGATGAAACAAGACCCAGAGGCAGAGATGTTCTTACAGCAACTGTTTGTGAGATGATGGATGATTGTCTCTCCTCCACCCTCCCCTCTCTAAACAGTGCATAAGTTCTCTGGCTGTGGCTTGAGAAGCTACCTATTGTCCAATTTACAAAGTTTAACTACATTTAGTATCAGTCTTCTTGTGACTCATGATGGTGTGTGGTGTGTGTGTGTGTGTGTGGGGGGGGGGGGGTCGTCTGATGTTAGAGTCAGAATTCCAAGGGTAATCAGAATCTCTGGCCATTATTACAGCGATTGTCTGGGCCTGAATGATGAACACAGGTCTCCGAACTACAGTTAATGTCTGCAATAGGAACCATCCAGTCTCCACCAGTCATTGGGACATGTAACTTAGCAGATCTATAGCTTGCAGTCTAAAGCCCTTGACTTGTCCATAACCGCTGATGGAAACACAGACTGTATTATCAGCGTAAAGACAAAATGGGACATAAACCACCAATAAATCCTGGGGTAAGAAACGGATGGTTTTGAATTTCTTGACCTTACGACCTTTTCCTCTATAATAAAATGTACATGGCTGTACTTAACAGCGATGTCATATATTTTGTCACTGTTACAATCAGACATTAATGGTACAATGGAAATGTCTCAGCTAAAAGATGAAGAATAATTTCCACATTTAATATCCACATGAAATCTTTAATGCCACATCTGGGAAAAAAACCCAACTAATGTGCATCATGCAGATTGACTACAGAGTCATCTATAGCATACATAAAACGAAGCTGTATCTCCAGGGGATTTAACAAAAAACAAGAGATAATCCCCAATAATTATGGTGGTTCAGAAACTACTGAGGTGGTCTCGCATTCCATCCACTGTAAATAAGGCACACATGTGCATGATGTGTGCTGCTAATGTGGAATATGGACCAAGTAAGGCTAATACTTTTCTCAAGAGCCTGTAACTTTGTCAGTTGAAAGCTGGGGAATATATCCTCCCTGCCAAAGCCCATAGGGACCATGCATAACAAAATATGATGCCTGCAAGACGACTTTTTTTCATTCCCCTTTTAACTGAAACTACGCAATATTCTTTTGGACAGGAGACCATTAGATTTGAACATGTCAGTGTAAAATCTGTTCTCACCTCCCCGGTATTGCTGTTATTTTTACAGACCACAGGTATACACTGATTGAGTAGCAGCAGGCAAGCATGGGGGTGGGAGATGAGCTGAGGGGGTTTGCTGAGAAATGTGGGCGGCTTCCTGGACCACTTCACAGCTCATCACCCCCACAGCTCTCACTCATGTGCTTGTTAAAGCGTTCCACGTTATACTCACTCACAAGATACCCACAAGATACAAGATATTGTATCTTTGTTACAACACGCTTCTTCCACCACAGTTATTTGGAACATGGTGAGGTTTATGGCGTAGTACAACTGATTTGATGACTAGTTGTATACACAGTTATAGTACAGATTCCTAGCATTTATATTCATGACATTTTTCAATGCTTTCTTGAGCTTCTGTTCCTACTGTCGGAACAGCAAATTGTCGAAGAAAAATGTCATTCATACCCTCTTCAGCCTTTCTAAAATTAGCATACTCAGTCTAAAATGAAATGCATGTCCATGTAGACTGTTGGCAGCGATATTGTCACGTGTTAAAACTGTTTTGTTCCTTACTATTCATATTCTTTAGATATCACCAACAAGCCAAGTTAGTCAGACACTTTGCATATAGGTACTCTGACTGCCTTGCTCCACTAGGCAGATTTAACCGATCCAACTCATTCAAACTGGCTGATGAATATAAATAAATACATGCAGTACATTCAATCAAATACTCGTTTTCCTTAATGATGGACTGCAAAGAGGAAGCAACAATATTCAAAGATTGTTCACATCGACTTATACAGCATTATGGTGGGAGGAAACCGGGCAGAACCCACGACCCACCTTTTCATGCACGGCTAGGAAGAGGAAGTCAGTTGAGAAGTCAAAATACTTCTTGGAACATTCAACCACATCCTCAAGTTGATCTGTCATATGTATAAAAGCTCTTATAAAAGCCAGTCTTTTCTGATTGGCATGTCAGAAAGTTTCAATATGGTGGGAGGAAACCGGGCAGAACCCACGACCCACCTTTTCATGCACGGCTAAAGAGGAAGTCAGTTGTGAAGTCAAAATACTTCTTGGAACATTCAACCACATCCTCAAGTTGATCTGTCATATGTATAAAAGCTCTTATAAAAGCCAGTCTATTCTGACTGGCATGTCAGAAAGTTTCAATATGGTGGGAGGAAACCGGGCAGAACCCACGACCCACCTTTTCATGCACGGCTAAAGAGGAAGTCAGTTGTGAAGTCAAAATACTTCTTGGAACATTCAACCACATCCTCAAGTTGATCTGTCATATGTATAAAAGCTCTTATAAAAGCCAGTCTATTCTGACTGGCATGTCAGAAAGTTTCAATATGGTGGGAGGAAACCGGGCAGAACCCACGACCCACCTTTTCATGCACGGCTAAAGAGGAAGTCAGTTGAGAAGTCAAAATACTTCTTGGAACATTCAACCACATCCTCAAGTTGATCTGTCATATGTATAAAAGCTCTTATAAAAGCCAGTTTATTCTGACTGGCATGTCAGAAAGTTTCAATATGGTGGGAGGAAACCGGGCAGAACCCACGACCCACCTTTTCATGCACAGCTAAAGAGGAAGTCAGTTGAGAAGTCAAAATACTTCTTGGAACATTCAACCACATCCTCAAGTTGATCTGTCATATGTATAAAAGCTCTTATAAAAGCCAGTCTATTCTGACTGGCATGTCAGAAAGTTTCAATTTGCATAAATGCTTTCCCAAGTTGAGGAGGTAAGCTTAAGATCTAGAAGGAAGATTTTGCATCGCTGCTCAATCAATGCAATGGATGGAGTGACAAAAAGCTTACTGACATACTGTGTACACATGTACATGTAGTGTCAGACTTGGTTTAATGCAGATGCCTACATGTATAGTCAGACTCAATTTGACATTTTTACACTCTCTAAAGCAATTGACATGAATGAGCAGATCAAATTCGCTCAGCCTACATTTGGCACATTAGCCTAATTTGCTAGATTAATCTGACATATCCTCAGTAGTTGTAAGTAAACAGAAGTAGGCCATTTCACACAGTCAAGATAGACTTAATAAAAATGTGAACTGGGGGGAGGGTAGTGGTGGGTGGAGAGACAGGAAATGTAATTAACCCAGTTGAGGACACAAAATCTGTAACACTTAGATAATCAACCACTTCAAGGTTGAGGGGGATGGGGGGTGGAGTGTTGAGGGGGAAGGGGGTTGGAGGGTTGAGGGGGAAGGGGGGTTGAGGGGGAGAGGCAGTACTATAGCAGAGCTACAAAATCAAGGATAATACTGTTAGAGCAGACCTTAGTTTAAGACTATAAACCTGTGAAATAGAGAACATAGAAAGGTTATGGGTCAACAATGTACATGTAGGGTGGTTAGACTGTGACTATTAATATTGCGGTCAGCTGAAGCATTGCTAGCACGGGTGCACATGTACTAATATGTACCTACAGCTTCATATTTTGGAAGATACATGCACGTGGACTTTATCAAAAAATATAGCTTATTTGTATGTAGGTAAATGTACCTTCATAAAACCTATTTCACTGATGGAACAAGACACTGGGATTCTGGATTGAACATCAAGCCACACTGAATGGACACAGGACATGATGGCCCACCCAGTCACAGTGTACAGACACAGGGCATGATAGCCCACCCAGTCACAGTATGCAAACATTAGATCTAGCAGTACTTGGCCAATACACTTAACTGCTGAGCCAACCAGGGCAGTATCATTAAGGCAGGAACAGAGTCTTTTCCATCGAAATCAGCTGAAATTTCTTCTGCTGGGTGGGGGGGGCCTCTGTGGCTCAGTTGTGAGTTCAAGTCCAGATCACGCTGGCTTCCTCTCCGGCCGTACATGGAAAGGTCTTCCGACAGCCTGCAGATGGTCGTGGGTTTCTCTCGGGCTCTGCCTGGTTTCCTCCCACCATATTATGCTGGCTGCCGTCATATAAGTGAAATATTCTTGAGTACGGTGTAAAACACCAATGAAATAAATAAAAAAAATAAATTCTGCTGGGTAACCTCCCATGGTAATAGCATCAGCTTTAGCCATTTTGGTGAAAGATGTGACAAATCAGCTGATCAGATGAAAATTCAGCTTGCATATGGCTTTCAGTATGCAATGCACCTCACAACTCAATCCTGGTTTTCATGCTATTCAGTACAGGAAGATGTATATATATATATATATATATGTACATACAGGCTTGAATAATATTAAATATGCAAATACTACAGGTCTGCTAAAGGTATTCCTGTTTAATATAAATGTACAGGTACATGTCCTTCAATGTATTCTGTTTATTTCTTGGCAACTCCGAGGGACACGCCATACATGTATATGACACCATCACAGGTTTCCTGTACATCTGAACAGCAGCCAATCTCAATGTCTGTCCATAACAATTAACCTACATGTACATACACTTGTTATCACCGTATACAAAACCTGACACATGCAAGATTCTTCCTGGATTTACATAATTTTCTGGGAAATTCCCTGGTTACTCTATTATCATAAACATCCTGATACACTGAAACACGCACCTGTGCAAACACTACTTATTATCCTGTCACTAACACGATATGCAAATCTCCATTGAGCTGTTAATGTACAGAAAACCTTCATAACATTGAAGACATCACCTACATGTGCACGTATACAAGAAGGACCCTCCAGATGTATAAAGCTCACAGCATAATAGGGACAAACTACTAGAAATGCGGCAGGAGCTGGATTTGAACCAGTGGAGTAGGAAACGACAGGCAACTGATGACCATGCAGATCTTTGACTTTTAACCACTGTATCCTATATGATTTCCAAGCTCTATCACCTTCAGTACATGAAATCTATTTAAACTGGTGCTAGGTGTATGCTTACCGCATGTGTTCTGACCACCAAGAAAAGCTAAAGTCTGCCATGAAAGCCACACAAAAGCTCATTTCAGCCCATGAATCCACATGTGACCTGTCCCTAGACCTTGGGGAAGAACAATTTCTTTGTAAACTGATCAAGCATCTTTAAATAAATAAAGGTATTATTATTATAATATTAACAAAACACCATTTTTGGAACATAATGCCTTGACCAGTGCTTTACATGCTGTTATATGGGTCTCCGCCGGTGCAATCAACTACTGATAAGCATTCATCCTGTTGATCAACCGAACAGCCCCTAATCCATGGGGTTGTGATTTCAAATCCAGCTCTTGCTGGTTCAGCTGCGACTTCAAGTCAGGAGCTTTGTCTGGACTGTGGACAAGTCCGGGTGGTTGTTTATTCCAGGCCCTCTGATTTCTTCTGTCCATAAAAACTGACCACCCATAAAACAAGCAAAAAACTGTTATGCATACAGCCACAACCGCCTGCAAAAAGTTGATATTTATTGTTGCATTCACTGTATTTGTTAAGTGAATGGCCCATGTTAAAAGATATGATGTCAAAAATCTGTTTGAACAACTGACCATAGGACAGACAGGCTGGTTGCTGTTGTACAGCTAGAAATGCTTGCGTGTATCGTTGAGCAGCAAATAATGTGCACTAAACGCTGTTACAGAGCCACAAAGGTATCTGAATACTGAAGTGGCCCAGACAAGAAACAACTGATCATAATTTACCATGACAATCCAGACTGATTCCTCCAACCAATCAGTATAGCCCAGCTACCATTGTCCAACCACAGGGCAGGGTTACAGCTGTCTGCTGATCTCAACCTCTTGAGAACCAGACCAGCCATTAGAGAAGTTGGCAACTGAACAAAACTCTTCGCACCCCTGAGACAATAAAACTTGTTATTCCAGAGCAGACTATGTCCAGAGAGGATTTCTGGCTTCCTCTGTGGGTTTGTTCATACAATGACTACTTCCTTACAGTGGCAGAGTTTATCATGCGATGCAGAGCTCAAAAGTAGACAGGGCTTTGTGTATTGTCCAATGACTTGAACTCGGGAAGTTGAGTACATTTGTACAAGACACAAGACTATCATGGCTTCCATCAATTTAATACCAAGACATTTTTTTTCATAAAGATTATTTGATGGTTAAAAAGGTTAATAACGCTTACTGGATTTCACATAATTTATACATATGATATACATCGGTAATGATGTGTACTGCTGTATATCAATTTCAAGGTCAAACAACGTGTACACATCCTGATGTACTGTGATGAACCCAAAATATTTTGAACAGCCGGTTTCATCGGCTTGCAATGCAAAAGCTTTGACAGCAAGATCCACAGATTAACTTGAAATTTGAGTAAACTTACTGTAATAACTAATAATTCATTAATTCTTGATATCCTAGTATTCAATATAAAACCTATATCTAGACTAATTGCACACGTACATGTACAAAAGTACAATTTCCTGTAGGTTACTTCCAGTGTGTGTTACAAATACGTGTAGCTAGATAATTGCTTCACAGAAGTACATGGACTGCTCAGGTTAACACTTGAAATTATTCATATATTAGATCGGAGTTTAACACTATACTCTAGATATTTAACTTATAATTAAGATGACGACGGGCATTATGGTGGAAAACCATCCCATGTACATGTACGTCTGTAAGTTGCTGGAAGACCTTCCCACAGGCAAACTGAAAGGAATCTAACATGAGCTGGACTTGAACTCACAGCGATCACATTGGTGAGGGGTGAGGGGCGAGGGGCTCCTCGGTCATTGTGCTGCCCTAGCACAATAACAACCATGGCATGGAGGCCCTACATGAAACGGTACAGGCACATGTACAATGTCCTACAAGCTGCTTCACCACACACATGTAAACCGGACAATCAAAACTATAATTTATACATGTAGTGTTCATATACATAGCGTATGTACAACAAAATGTCTTCAGAACAAGTGGAACTGAATAATAAGGGGGCCATGGCATGCACACCCAACTCTTTCTGGATCCCCTCCCTCCCCATCAACAGAAATGTGACCCCTGCCCCTGAGGGAATACCTAATAACTGCTCTATCATCAGCTCTCTAGGGTTTCCCCAGGGTGCACATTACATGTATGTGAGTGTGCAGGGGGTTCAACTATGGGCCAAGGCTTAGCACCCAGCTACCTACAGAACCTGAGCTAAGCTACATACAGGTTCAATCATGGGCCTGGATAAGCAAGCTACCATAACAGAATCCACAACACTGGAACTCTTGAGTACTGGAACCATGAACATTGGAACACTAAGAAAAAAAACCCCTTACATATTTCCTCCACCTCTCTGTATACAAACTGGATTTTTTTGTGTGTGTGTGAAATGTAAGTGTGTGTGTGTTGGGGGTGGGGGTGGGGGGTGTCTACATGTAATTTCAGTGTTTTATAAATTATGACAATATTTTGCAATATTTAATTAAGAATTAAAAAAAGGAAGACGCAGTGGGCATGAACTAGGCTAGGTTCATTATTTTTGGGCTTGTATCCTTAACACCTGATTCCATGGTTGCAATTTCATAGTCGGGGAATATTGATCTTCAGGGTCACAGAAGCATACAGACTTTTAATCACTGAGTCCTGGAACTCAAGACAATTCAACTCACATGACGGCCAGCATTATGGAAGGAGGAAACAGGGCATGTATGTGGTGTTAAAAATTTACACCACAGGATGTGGTTCACCACCATTCAGGCTGAGCCTTCTAATTAAATTTATTACAGTCATTAAAAATGACATTAAAAAAATTAAAAAAAAAAACCCAAAGCAAACAAACAAGATACACAAAAACCAAATCTGAATTCTAATACTTACAGTATTATATGTGTTTGTATATATGTACACACTTTCTTCATACTGACAAGTGTTACGATAACAATGCACATATTTTGGTGGAAAATGTTTTTTTTTTTTTGTAATATTACCCACTACATTAATAATTTTCCCCACCATAAATTCAATAGTGATGTCAAGCTTTACATTAATGTTTCAACAAAAAAAGTTCACCAGCAACAATAAATCCTTTTATACTTGGAAGAAAGTGTTTGTAAAATCAAGGCTCTCCACAATGCACCATTTACTGCCATACACAACTCAAGGGAAGTTACTCTAGAAATACAAATCATCAGAGTCAGGGGAGAGAACTTTTGAACACCATGGTTCATTCAAATGAAACATCTTCAATGTGTAGTAGTGAACGTAGCATTAAAGTCATACATATGCATGTAAGTAATACTGATGTATTTTTTCAAGTTTTAATAAGTATTTTTAGGTTCAGTAATGTTGATGCCTTTGGTAACGACTACTCTATCAAAACTGAAAGCAAATCAGAGTAGGGTATGTACATGTAACACAGTAACAAAACTGCACCAGTAACCACAGCATCTGTTTTTGCCTTTTCTGTTTTACTATTAAATAACGGGGATAAAAGAATCAGTACTTACGTCATCTTTTTCAACCAGCTTTTCCACTTTGGTGCCTTCATTCATGCTGTTGTGGCGCATCAGCCCGGATTTACCTCCCTTGCCATTATTTCGGTGCGTCTTGACAGGGGACAGTGCCTGGTTACTGGAGGGCCGTCGCTTGATAAGCACCTTAAAATCATCACGGAACGACCTGGCCTTCTTTAACACCTTTGAGCTGGATTTATCTGTACGAATGAGAACAGACATGAGGGAATTCTTACTAATGACTAAATGACCTAAAATGAGGCCCAAAACAATGTACTCCTCCTAATGGCAAACAAATTTTGACAAGTAGTGCTCTGGTTTCTAAAAACTTACATTTTCCTGCAGGATATCATCATATCTTCCAAACAAACATCACAACAGCTTTTCACCACCTACAGAGCTCAAGTAAATCAAGTAAAATGTACAACTTAGTCTTGGGCGAAACCTTAGGTCATTTTCAACCAATAGTTTGAAACATTTTGACAAAACTATGAGGCATGGAGACATAATTTGCAAAGTTTTATGAAGCCTACATCTTTAGTCACAAACAAATCATTTTTAGCATCATTTTAATCATAATTGTGTGCATAAATTTCAGTGAAAAAAGCACCTCAGTGGTTGAAAAGGTTGAAGATTTACAGTACACACATGTATATATAAAGTCTGATTTATTTATTTACTTATTTATTTGAATTATGTTATACGCTGTACTCAAGAATATTTCACTGATAAGATAGTGACCAGCATTATGGTGGGAGGAAACTATAAATTCTGAAATATTCCCCATAATTCCCAATCAGGAAAATCGCCCATGGCAAACGGTACATGTAGCATGTATAACATTTGACAGATCGCAAAGACTGACCCTCAGACAGAGCAACTGAGTACAGAGATCACTGTCACAGCTGAAAATGAAATGTACATCTGAACTATTTTGTGTACAATTCTCTTGGTTTCACACACACAACTTGGATGTGTAAGATCTGGTATACAGTGTTTATGATTGATTTATGGTTGATCAGCACTCCCTGCAGACATGTGCATTGTTCAAACCAAACAGAGGATGGGGAAAGGGACCATCTCCCACTCACTTGGTTTGTTTTCTGTATGTAAGGGATTCCAGCCAGCAGGGGAGCAAGAAGGGTTTGGTAATGGGCCGTCTCCCACTACCCAACTTCTGCTGGTTGAGACAGCACTACTGGTTGTGTTATTGCTTTTTGTATGTATGAATATATGTACCTTCACTTTCCAAACTACATGATGCTTTTTGTTTTATATATGTACTGATGCATTTTTGATTGGACTCTGAAGCACATATTTTTTTCTCTGCGAGGGCCTTGGGGAAGAACAGTTTCATTGTAAATTGGTCAAGCTACCTTCGATAAATACAGACATTATTAATGCACTAAAGTTTTGTATCTGTACATGTATAGAGGACAACCAGGAACATGTGTTAATGATCTACACAAGCATCACTCGAAGCAGGGGAGAAACAAACTTCATGGTTACCTCACTTAATGCCAAATCACTTCTTAGATGAGAACTACAAAATCATTTTCACAAACACATGGGTCATAAAAATGTGAACATGTCAAAAATACCACAAAAGTAAAATGCCATTCACCTGCATCTAAATTTATCACTCTGAGCTAACCTGGCCAAAGCATCCCACTGGCATGATACTAGCTCACACACCTTCAACAGATTCCCCTCTAGCATTCCACTACTACATGTCTTCCAGTGAATAATGACTTGTTACGGTAATAAATAAAAAATAAAAAAAATAAAAAACCCAATGAATAAAAAACAAAACAAAAACTGAAACATTCAAGTACTTTTACAAAGATAGACAAAAATGTGGATATAAAATATGAAGTCTATACATATTTGTCTCTTCAGCCAGTGAAAACTAGGCTATGCCTTCCACTAGGTGTATTTCCATGTAGCTCAGTTTTCCATGTACGTCATTAAATCCTACACAAACCTCCCACTCATCTGTACCCAGATTAACCCAACAGCATACCGTAACGTAAACTCTGCACTGCAACTACATGTAACTATTAAATGTCATTCGTAGCCATGTAATTCGATTTTGATGATTGGGTTTACATCTACAATTAAGTGTAAAATCTGCAGGTCAAGACACAGCAAATTTCACAGAATATGCTAAAATATGAACACACTATTAAACACAGCAAAGGGTATACAGTAACATGTTGAACAGCCAAGGAATCAAAGTTTGGCTAGTCAACTGTACATACATGTACGTCATACTGTATTTACGTGTAACTTAGATGTATGTACATGTGCGAGTACACAAAACCTAAATGTAGATTTTTGTGAAGTTAGATATAAATGCTTGGCTAAACACTTGTTGCTAGGAATACAGAATAAATGTACATGCACGGTGCCAATGTAGACTCATTCCTCCCACTCCTCTAGGGCCTCCATCATGAATGGGCCAGTAGAGCAGACTAAGGTCATGTGATGATATTACCACAACCAGCTCAGTGATTGGCTGCCCTGCCATCAATGGTGAGTGTTTCAGAGAAGACATGGACCAGTTGACTAGTGAAGCCTTGGACTGAAGCTGCAGATATCCTAACCAGTCTGTACAACCATGCAGTAACATATACAAGTACTTAATACAGTAGTTAGACTAAGGGGTTTTGGTAGAGACCTTTATTTGATTTTTTTTAACAAGAATTAATCCTATGATGAGACATAAAGTACAATGGTGATGTTGGTATTATTCAGAGCAATTAATCCTGTTGAAGATTTTGTCAGTTGATTTCTTAACAGTTAATTGCTGAACACGCAAACATGCCAAAAAGATACATGAGGAGCTTCATTTGATTTCTTATCAATTATAGTTTCGAAACTGTGCTCATACAGCTTCGCATAATGATAAAGATGTTCAACAAGCAGACATAATGGTCACAAAAAACTTTTGTTAACAGTTTCAATCAAAGAACTGGCCAATTTGGACAATATTTTATAACACTGAAGAGAGAAAACTGTTTCCTTAACACATGTGCAGGTATTTGTCACTGGGAACATACAAGTAGGCAACAACACTGCCAATGAAAATGGTCTTTCCCCCGCCCCCCCCCCCCCCCCCCCCCCCACCATTTTAGCGGAGCACTCCTGTATGCAGGACTACACCTGGAACATATATTTAAACAAGAAAAACAGCATGTACATATATACATGTATGTGTTTCTTGAGAGAATGGTCACCAAGGACTTCTTTCTGATAAATGAACATTTGTACAATGTATACCTTTATTTTTACACAAAATCCCAGAAAATCTAAAATATCACATGAAGCAGGCCCAGTTAACGGAGAGGTCCAAAATGAGCCATATTTCATCAGCTACTGACAACCTGTCACTTCTCTCATTGGAGGATAGGGTAGGCATTCTCAGAACCCTTAGCTCATACAATACAGACCATCAGTTTTACCATGCTTCTAGCCTGGCCAATCTACCAACTGTCGGATGGATCATTTCTGCCCGTCAATCAAATGAAGAGTAATAAATAACTCAGAGAGAGAAATTGGAGAAATGCTCGGCAGTGCTCTTATGCCCACAAGTTTCCATGTCTTGAAAGAGCAAGTTTATATTAATTGTATAGGTACTTTGCGAGTTTGAACCCAGGAAATCCATAGTACTGGAATACAGGCATATCATAGGAATGCTGCCTTGAGCTTTCAGAATTACTAATTAAATGTATCTATCTATTTGATTGTTATTTCATGTTGTACTCAAGAATATTTCACTTATACAAACAGCAATAAGCATTATGGTAGGAGGAAGATTGAAAGAGCCCTCGGGAAACCTATGGCCATGCGTAGGGATGCCAGCTGACCTTCCAATGTAGGGCCTATGACTGGAGAGGAAGCCACCATGAGCTGGACTTGAACTCACAACGACAACATTTGTGGCTCCTGAGTCATTGTGCTACACGGACTTGCTAACCACTCAGTCATGAAGGCCCCTTTGAAGTTGGAGATTCTTACTAACATTCCACTAAATGTGCACACATTATAACAATTTGGAATGTAACTAGCAAGTCAGCGTACTATCAAAATTACACAATTTTTAATTTAACAAGACATAAGACACTTTATTAAATGCACAGCTTGACATCAAATCTACTAGTGCAGATGACAAGTCTGCTCTTGAAGTTGTCCTTGTTTCACACATGTACTTCCATGCAAAGTTTACCTGAGGATGACACAATAAATGCAATGTCAACAGCTGATGACACGTCTGCCTTTAAAGTTTATCTTAATTTGCATTCGTACATGAACATAAGTTTACTACCTGTGGGCATTGTCCTTAATATATGTTAAATATAATGCAATAAAAAGGTTGTCTTAATTAAAATTTAAAAGGAAATGGGTTAATTTTAATGTTCTCAGTTTTAATACACAACAATTACATTACATGCAAATGTTATGCCATGTATTAGCTGTCCAAATACAAATCTGAAGTGGAAATTTCAAGCATGTTGAAGCCTTACAATGCTTAAATTAGACACCTGCTAAAAGCGTTCGAGGAGTGAAAATATGAAAAAAAGCCCCACATGGAACCATTTCATTTTTGAAGGGGCTATCAAGTTTTCTAATTATCTTACAGTCCATCTGCCAGTGCTACATTACAGACTAGTCAGAACAGCAACAACGGCCATGACAGCCAGAGCATCAGCGTCCACAGATGTGAGGTGCCCCCATGTTTGTAGTTATTTTGTAAGCTGACAAAAGTTTGAGTTATAGGGCAACGTATAGGGCTCTTGTTACAAACTGCTAATGACCTCTGACGTTTTGTCCATGCTGTTAGAGAAAACATATGCTTGTCCGATTTATCATGTTGCCATCATGGGCATGAAGCGGTGTAATGATGAGCCTTGTGTCTTGGAGGGTGTAAATCTAAGCAATGAAGTATACATGTTGAAAACTAAGATGGTAGTTCAAGGATGTCGTTTCTATCAAAGAGACAGTCCACTCATTAATCAAAGATGAGTGTATGGGTATGACTGAGCGTCAGACATCTTCCCAATTAACAAGGCAACCTTGTCCAAGCAAAAAACTAAATATTTTTCAACCCTTTTGCATGTTGGCAATATGGCATTGTTCTGTAACTTATAAAAATTTTGCTTTTTTTACAGCCTTCAAATTGGTCAACTCAACCAATGTACAAAAGTTGGTCTTACACATGTGAAAGAATTGGGAAATGGGGGTAAGGTGCCATCAAAAAGCTTTATTTACATGTCATAAAGACTTTCAACCTTCAACCTACCCTCACCCCAACTCCCTTACTCTAGAGTCGTAATGTTTAGTTTTCCTCATCTTTATCAACCTGCATATCAAAACAGAGACAGATGGTGGAAAACACACACGTCAGCTGTAAACTACCACACAATCTTAACACAACATGACTGCTGCCAAAACAACTGAGAAACTGGAGCTTTTCACAGGTACCAAAATATAACAACACACAAGTGTATGGAAAAAAAAAACTGTCTTACAGTTTTCCTTAAATTTTTTTTTTGGGGGGGGTCAAATTCCTTGTGAGAGTAACAGTGCTTGTGGTACACCATTACACTGCATTGCAGTACATGTACATAATTGCACAACAGTTGCACATGTACTTTATACCCTACGAGCGGCTGCACGTCCCTCTACATTGTATAGATCTATAATCTACTTCAACAGGTGTGACCCTAATCCTTTCACCTGTCCTCGTACAAAGGTTAATCCACATGCTGAGGACTTCAATGCTGGATGTGATGATATTATCAGACTCTGTAAACTTTCAGTTCAGGTCTTCACACAAGAACTGACAGTATGCCAATCTACATGTAATTACACTGAATACACGAGTATGTCCTTTACAACGTTTGTGTTCTTAACTTCCCTTACATGTACAGGTAAATTTAAAGTATGTACAGTAGATGTATGCCTTCAGACTCCTGCTCATGCAGGTAAGTTCACATGTCCATCATGTTCAAATACAAACATTTTTCACACTTTCATGTGACAAGTACATCATCCAGCTAATCACATCAAACAGAGAACATGCTTACCTTCTGTTTTTTGGCAATCTTTTTTAGTCAGGTAATTTATTAGTGTTAGGAACAGAAACTTATCAAACTGTATTAAAACTAACAGGTAAAATTATTGCACAAATATATGACTTCATTTACAAACTTACAAAGTCAGCGCTCAGAATGCATTATTTGGAGTTGCATTTTACAAAATGTCTTTATGTACAGTCACAATGTCACCTATAATGTTTGGGTTTATTTAACATTTAATTTTTTTTTTCTAGACATGGCAATGATACATCACTTCATAAACACATACACATGTATGTGTTTATTTTATGCCTGTTTTGGTTTTTCTTTGTGCCACAGTTTATCTATCCCTTTTGTAAGCAGTGGAAAGCCTGGAAACTATTGTGAATTTATGGTAAACAAATTCTAATTTCACAAAATAATCTGTTTTAAGTACAAAAAGGTAAAAAAAACTAGGGTACCGTATTTCACCTAAAGTTTGGTGAGTAAAAATGCACCTTCAGAAGCATGTAAAGTTTGGTGAGTAAAAATGCACCTTCAGTGTGTAAAAATGCACCTTCAGAAGCACATAAAGGCCTTAAAATGATATCTTTGATGCCAACGCTTATGTTTTCCTGATATAAAATCTTCACAAAAGTCTCTTACGTAGCCCTACAAGGTGGGTGAAACTATCCATTTTAAACAAAATGTGCAACAACAAGAAAAAAAATTACTGTGAAATACAGTAATTTGAAACCAAGGCCTCTAAATGTCACATTTTGAGAAACTTTGTTTTTAAAATATATATGTTCATGTTGTAGACACACACCAGTATGTATGAGGCCAAGCCCTATGAAAGACACATGTTTCTATGTTCCTCCATCCTAAACCTAATTCACCACAAAGTTCAAAGGATTTGATGGATGGCATTTAAAGTGTTAAAATTTGTTGACAAACAAGTCCTACTGCATCAGCGGATGGTAAGCACTTCATTCACACAGAGATGTTGCCCTGTAACAGTAATAAAAATAACTAATCCTCATGAAGGAAACACATAAATCTCCAGAGACTGACTCTAAGCTTTTTGTCTTATTTATGGGTGTAAAATGTTAATGACCTACTGCATCTGACCTCAAATTTCATCCATGCCTGAGTTACTCATTTTGCCTGAGTTTGAGAACTGTTTTGACTGTAGACAGGAGTTTGAAGTCTGTCTGGATAGTACAGGTGGGACTATACCATAGTGAAGACATGCAATCTGGGCCATAGCCAGAAAAACATTACAGGTTCTGATTCCAAACTCTAAAGGTGACATTGCGACAGCGTGCAAAAGAAATTTTATGAAATGCAACGAAATGACGCTTTCTGTGAGCTTCAGAGTCTGCGAATGAAAGAAATCTGTATGAAACTTTTTTATTGGTAAATTACCATATTACATGAACTTGTTAGTTTTAATACAGCTTGATTACTTGTAGTTTGGGTGCCCAACAGTTTGGGAGTCATAGATAGCTATGAATGATAACATAAATTACCTGAATATGCAGCTTCTGATATCAGGAACGAATCATCATCTTCATCCATAATTGTTCAGGTAAAAGTGTTCCCATTACTTACTGACGAAATGTGATGTACTCATGCTGTTCACATTTGGTTGCTGACACAAACACACGTATGTTCGTGTGGCTGTACATGCTGTTCTGGGCTCAGCTAATGCATTGCTTCAGTTGGCTTGTTCACAAGCTGAAGCTTACACATCCAATTGTACGTGTACTTAAATGCGTATAGCTCTACCAAATCTTTGAAAAGTACTGCAAGATGTACATTAAAAAGAAATGTACATACATGTATGTGCAGCACATGCTTGCATTTACATTAACAACTCATTACATGAAATTCACACAGACCAATGCACAAATTCATCTGGGAATGGACCATTCTCCAGTATAAATAGTACGATATGTACTCTGTAATTGCTTTGAGAAACCACAGATAAACCGTTCTCTCTGCACACACTGAAAAGCTTGATTAACACCATCCACTCCGAGCACATGGACTAAGGACACCAAGTACAGTACTTATTAATAATAAGTGCAGGTATGTAAAGTCTCTTGTGGTTCACCTGTAAATGAGGAATTCGAACACCAAAGATTTATGGCAACACAGCAGTATAAAATTGTCCTGGCGGCTAATTCCTGACACAGCACCTGAAGACCAGGGCCAGTATTCTGACACAAAAAGTATGTTTGTGGTCCTGATTCAAAACAATGCGCGGACTACAATATCTACCTGTGGACACAATATACACACATGCACAGTGTACATGGACATCTACATGTATGTCAAACTCAAACTCAACATGTGGTCAAGTCATTTCACACATCCTTTACATGGTCTGTTCTATCAGTGGAAAACCACAGGTTGACTGTCCATATACAGGTACGCATAATGCAATCATTGTTATCAGTGCATGGTTATCCCAGTTAAATCAGCCACAGCAAGATGACATACATATACTAATACATTTAACTGCACCTCAGACAGCTACATGTATCTTCTCCACCTACATGTACCTACATAAATCCAGGTAGCCTTACACTTTCTGCTGTATAAAGTACACAATGTGCAACTGGTCAGAGTTCAATCAAGGAAGGTAAAGTCAGGTGAGTCAATGTTATAGCATTCACTTCACATTACAGTACAGTTCCTAACATCCCGATAAATGTTTTCTATGCAACATGCATCAGGTGTTCTCTACGAAATACACAACATTTTTCATAGGGATCTGTACAGTATATGATCTAAAATTTCAGACCCAAAAAGTGCATTTTTACAAGCAAAGGAAAAAAATGTTGTTTTGGTGCAGAAACTTACATTTTTTCTGGTAGGATATGATTCAACCTTTCACACAAACCTCAACCCACCTCTCTACGATAAACCGAACGCTCAGAATCAGGCAAAATAAAGAACTCATGGACGCACTTTATGTCTGATTTACTTTTACCTAAAATGTAGTATTAAACTTGACTATTTTCTCTATGTTCTACATCATACATGTACTGTAATCATCACTAAACTGTGTACATCAGAACACACAGAGTATGACATACACTGTACACTGTTGTAACAGCAACCTAACATTCATTAACAAGTACACTGTGCCTGTAGGCAAAATTGGTAACAGGTGACTCATGTTTTTTTAAAGCTAAAATCACTTTAGTCTAGATTTCAAAGCACAAGTGTCAAAATTTTGGTTATCACTGAACATCTACCTGTAGCTGTATCAAAGTGTAACCAGATGTGAAACACTGAATTAACTGACCTGTGGTACATGTCAATCACAGATAAGGTACAGGTAGGGAACCCGTAGTCATTGATTCAGTCAGGAGGTTACAGTCTGGAAAAGCTCTGATAAGATGACACAGACAAGATAACATAAAATGTTAACAATCTAGAGCTCTACATGTACCACTTCATAGATACACAGATAAAAGACATGTGAAACCTCACAAAGATATACATTACTACCATCTGTGACCATGGCAGCTGAAATTTATTTATTTACTGATTTGCTTCAGGTGTTTTACACTGTACTCAAGACTATTTCACTTACAAGACAGTGACTGGTAAAATTGAAAGTACATGTACATGTAGTTACAGTAAGTACATGTACTTGCAATTACAGTAAATGCATGTATATGTACATGTAGCTACAGTAAGCATAATATATTGGTAAATTTATTTATTTATTTATTTATTTATTTGATTGGTGTTTTACGCCGTACTCAAGAATATTTCACTTATACAACGGCGGCCAGCATTATGGTGGGTGGAAACCGGGCACAGCCCGGGGGAAACCCATGACCAGACTGACAGACCTTCCCACTTACAGCCGGAGAGGAAGCCAGCATGAGCTGGACTTGAACTCACAACGACCGCATTGGTGAGAGGCTCCTGGGTCATTACGCTGTGCTAGCGCGCTAACCGACTGAGCCACGGAGGCCCCTATTTGTAAATGGATTGTGCTTTGTTGGTATGCCTGGGATTTGACATCACTTTCATCATTATTTGGGGCACTTAACAAAGTTGTCATGTGCATGTACACTCTGGCCCACTATGCATACTAACTCCCAGAGATCCCGCATTTCGATCCCCTGATGTTTAGCATGTCTTAAATGACACATTTTGCTTGATTCTGATACCGGTAAATGCATCTATCACCTAACAGAGCCACTTAAGACTTTTCTTGTGAAGTTCAATTAATTTCTTATCAGAAAAGCTTAAGAGTTAGCATCATTAAAGTTATCATTTTAATGCAGTTATTTTATTCTGCGTGTGTCTTTTTACATTTTATATGGCAAACTTTTTGTGAAATGCAGTAATTCCTACCCTGACAACTGACATGACCAGGTATAACATTGTCCATTATATACATAACCCTTCATTTCCCCATCCTCACTGGGGAGCTAATGAGTGACAAAAAACATGGAGGCCGAATCAAATGATGTTTGATTCAGTGGGAGCACCTGTCCTTATGCTTAACAGGTTGGGAATTGAGAGAAAACTAGTACCCTACTATAAATACTTCCCACATACCTCCAATTCTCCTGACCTTCTAAGCCAACGAGAAGACCAGAATTGCCCACAGGGCCCATGCACTAGCTATGCATGTTATATACAGTGTACATGGTGGAGTACCAACTATGAGAGATGTACACGTACAGAGACATTTCACTGGAAGAAAGCACATTTAAACTGACAGAACTATTTGCCAGACAAGCATCATAAAACAACAGTAAACAGGGTGTCTGGGAAACATAGAAAAAACAAGTACAAACACATGCATTTATTTATTGGATTGGTGTTTTACACCATACACAAGAATATTTCACTTATACGAGGGCAGCCAGCATTATGGTGGGAGGAAACTGGGCACCGGCCAAGGGATATCAATGACCATTCGCAGACTGCTGCCAGGCCTTCCCACGTACGCAAATGCATGTAAGGCAGGATGCTATCAGTATGGCATTATATATATTTGCAAACTTTGTACAGGCATATCGGATCAATATGTACATGTAGTTCAGATGACTGTAACGAAATCTCAGGTATTGTTTTTCCCCGTACATCTACTCGTCCATGGGCAAGTGCACTTGTAAATATCAGTTCTTGCTACGATTCCTAAGTCTCTTTGTGTATGTCTTTCTAAATGTATGTGACCACAATGTGGCTGAAATATTGTTGATGTGGCATTAAGTCATAATCATTCATTCTACATGTCTGAATGGGATAAATACTCAGATCTTTACATGTATATTAAAGAAAATTATGTACATGTACAACCAATTAATTTGTCAAAAAACCTGCACGTTGAAGTAGAACTGAATTTTTATGATCACTGTGAAACAAAAGGCTTGATCCTTTATGTCTCACAAACTTACCCATGATTTTGATCCATCAAACCTTGTAAATCTGTACTAAACATGAGACTAGCTGGTCCATCAGAGCTTTCATTTGAACACTTCAAATGCCACCACAATGGTCCAAAAACAACTTGGAATACCAACTCTGACTAGGTGGTTTGGGCAAGGCATGTGGTTGTTAAAACTGCACATTTCCAATTAATTCTAGTTTTGCCAGACTGGACTGCAGAAGTATCAAGAGAGACATTTCCATCTTCAGGCCTGCGAATTATCTTGCCTCGCCACTACACATGTATGCTGCTAATGGGCAAACTGCTGTCCTTAACTCCGCATTAATTTCCCCGAATCTGTTAATTTCGTTGACAGGTTTTTGTGCATTAGCTTTGTGCATGGACACCGGTCAAGCCCAGCCAAACGCTTCAGTGGTCAACGGGGCAACCCCAGAAGCTTATTGTCTCAGGGTGAACAACACAACACCTAACCCTGGGATGGTTATTGATCACACTTCGTACCCCATCACCCTAAATCAGTGCGCCCCAGGGGGGAACAATGCCCTGTCAGTAACACTAGATATGTAATGAAACCAGAGTAATTCTATACTGTACAAACTGAGGAATCATCATGCAGCCCCCCACTCTAGGCCCTCAACAGACTGTCCAGTAGCCAACAGATGTTACAATTAAAGGACCAGACACAATAAGAGGCTCTACAGGGATCATTTATCACATAAGGGAACCAGCAACTGAATACATAAATCTTATCAGCTGTATATGTCCCAGCAGAAAGAGTACATTGTGCATCTATCTGCATCAAGACAATGTAAGTCTACAGTATACAGTATATGTATGAAGGTATACATCAGCTACAGTATACAGTATATGTATGAAGGTATGCATCAGCTACAGTATATGTATGAAGGTATGCATCAGCTACAGTATAATATGTATGAAAGTATGCATCAGCTACAGTATATGTATGAAGGTACATGTATGCATCAGCTACAGTATATGTAGGAAGGTAGGCATCAGCTACAGTACATGTATGAAGGTATGCATCAGCTACAGTATAATATGTATGAAGGTATGCATCAGCTACAGTATAATACGTATGAAGATATGCATCAGCTACAGTATGCATGTACATGTATGTACATGTATGAAGCTATGCATTAGGACGGTAGAGAAACTTTGCATGCCAATGGGACTGCTTACTGATTTTTGGTCAACTCCAGATGACCACGACTCTGATAGCTGCACACGCCAGGAATGGCTTACAAGTCTTACATGGATAGTTCTCACCGAGTATACAAGTACAAATTGATATTTTTTCCAGAAAATACAGAACTGGTTAAGATTACACTTTTTTTGACCGGCACAAAATAAGACATGATAAAATTTGAAACTTTGATGCACTGAGAATTAAGCTGTTTCTTTGGATGATTCAAGTTTGAACATCTGCATGCACATACACGCACATGTGTTATGTGGAGACAATGATATCAACATCTGAGCATTTGGAGGTAATTAAGTTCAGCGAATAATATAATTAAGATTAAAATAACAACTCCAGAATTAAAACCTCTTTGTGGGATATGGGTTCAAAAAAAGTTACACTGTATACAAGTAAGTGAACTAACTGAACTGCAAACAGCATCGTGGTGCGTGTCTAATTATTAACACCTGGCAACAATGATGATAATTAAGCACAAGAGGAGAATGTTATATTTATAGATTTAAACATTCTTGCTATCATTATTTCTAAGGCTCATAATTAGGATATTTTTCCCAACAAAATCACTCAAAGAACAAATAAAGTAACACCTCATTGCACATAGCACACCAAAGCCATATACACCTATTCTCTTTCTGGCAATCTACAGTACGTGAAATAGTGCACTTGGAGAAAACCTTTATGAAATGTACGACTTCACTTTTACATGTACGTAGCACCCTTTCCTCCAGATTAAAATTTCAGATTTTTTAAAAGAGATACTTTCTCACAATGTTGGCGGTAATCCAGACAAGCTGCCAGACACAACATCCCAGCCTCTTTACCACCCAGATGAGCTTACCATATACACACGTCGCGTAGCAGTTAGTAGTGTCATCTGTCACCACGGAATCTCCCAGTGAGAACCTGCGCTGCATCTGTATGTGTCCTCGTTATCGTCGTTGTCGTCGTTGCAGAGTATATATCCTAGGAGCACCACATCACAGACTGCAACTCTGACGAATGCGCCCCAAAAGATGCAAAGGCCAGAGAGAGAATCGGAATTCTAACAGGAAGTGAGGGCATCTCTGTGACTAGATTATACAGCCATTCCCAACAGTGTGTGGAGACTTTTTTCTTCGTGGGCTATAAATACTACCATGTATAAAAACAGCTATTGACTTCACAGAAACCACATGCTGCCGAGTAAAAAGCCAGATATCTTCCCTCATCAACTCTTAGTACAGAAAATAGCTCCACACTCATGCACGAGCCTCAATCCCTTCAAAAACACGCCAAGGATGCTCGGCCTCTTTCAGGGATGTGTATTCTTCTGTAGTATCTTCACTGCGGTGTTTTACACAGTCTAAGTACATACACATCAGATCTAATGCTATGGATACACAGATCTATACATGTGCATTATACATGTACATGTAGTTGTTTAATTCTTCATGTACATGTATATTTGTGCGTAGTATAGAAGTGATATAGCTTTGAGATCTGTTGACCTTGTTTCCAGCTAATTAGCTTCCACACTGTATTTCTGAAAGCCTGTCTGGGAAGAATGAAACAGATCTCAGATCTATAGCACCTTTATTATGCATCTTGCAAGTACATACAGCACTTGGAGCTGCTCATACAAACGGACATGACGGACAGACGTAAAGCCAATTTGGTGTCATCATTCACAAAGTACTGTATGTGCTAAGCTAAGAGAGACCATGTCTTTCAATACGGGCTTTACTGTACATGCTCTTGTATGAATAAACTCTACTGAGCTCCTTGCAATCCACATATCACAGCAAGCTGAAAATACATGTAGCATGTGTAATCAGTGAAGTTCTATCAAGAGGCAGAGGATAGCTCTGAATGAGGTGATCACAGCTACTGCACGTCTATAATAGAATACCAGGCAGCCTGCTGGCCAGGCCAAAACCTTGCTGGCTCAGCATAATTTCCCTCCATCATGGTCTATTTTCGGTTTCATTTATACTCGTCTGGTCTGGCTCAGTTTTGTTGTGTCAGCGCTGCCAGGCTGGGGGAGTTAAGCTGGGCCAGTCAGACTCCTGCCAAATTACATGCACACAGCATGTGATGCAGGTAGTGTACCATAGAGCCTGTATAAAGCAGCTTGCTCATACTGCCACACATGTCGGCTTCTTCAAAAACCATTTGGACTGGTAATGGAAAAAGGGCACCTGCCTGCATCTAAATCGCGGCCATGAACCAATGAGGCAATAAAATATCATGCCCAGATGAAGCGTTTCCTATCAGATCTAATAATTTGTAGCCAGGAAATGCTTGTCGGCCAAATCTCCACACATGTACATGATATTCATTATGTCGTAGAACAGATTATAGGCAGTTTGAGTATTGCCCACAAAAAAAAGTCATTATCTCCCCCTGAAGTCTAATTGAATCCAGCACACCATAAACAAGTCCTAATTAATACTGCAGTAACGCATAAATGTAGTGCATGACATGTACTTGGTAACCAGGGCAGCATTTCAGAAGCCAAATAAAGCACCATACACAATATACATGCTGACTGAAACCCTCACATCCCAGGAACTGTTATGTCATATTATTAATGACCGATATACCCAAATCTATGCTTTTAATTGGAAAAGCTCCACGGAGATCAAAAAGATTACTGAACATTATCATCATACAGTTTAATGGAGCAATATGCATTATCATATCAAATGTACATAATACATGTACGTATATTCGCATTGTTTGTGGTCCTGTATTACCGTCCACAAATTCTGCTGGCTACCTACAGGTATTAAAAATGTATGTAGTGACTCACTACCTGAAAATGTACAGCACGAGTATCTAATATGTTTGTAAACAAACTTATTTTCTATTTATTTGATAGTTCTCTTGTTGTCTGCTTGTCATATTCAACAAATGTTTCATTTATACATGTATTATCACACCTTATTTTACATGTGAAGGAAACAGGAGTACCCAGATTGAACCACTCTCATTTGCCAAGTTACTAGCAAACTCTCCCATGAGTGACACACATGTGACTGTCATATTTGTGGGAGTTGTGAGGTCTCTAGCGTACTTCATGACAGACCACTTAAGAGTTACGAGTACCATCAACCACTTAGTGCCACCAAGACCTGAGAAGAATGGGTTAGAGTACCATCAACCACTTACTGCCACCAAGACCTGAGAAGAATGGGTTAGAGTACCATCAACCACTTACTGCCACCAAGACCTGAGAAGAATGGGTTAGAGTACCATCAACCACTTACTGCCACCAAGACCTGAGAAGAATGGAACCAAGGGAATACCAAAAACTTTCCTCTGCAAGACTGCTGATGGAACCCTCGTCACATGGTCCCACTGACTGAAAGACAGACACCTTAACCATCTGACCAAGGCCTTCTCATTAATTAAGTGTAGATGTAAAAGCTGTGATACAAGTAAATGGTAAAAATCTTACATTACTTGTCCTTCAAACTACACACATGTGCAGTGCAACATGATCATAAATTACATACTCCAGCGTATACGCACATGTTTACAGAGCCCTATAAATCACACAGACATTTTTGTACAAGCATTCAATAAGAGTACGTTAAATGTTACCATCAGAAGACATGCCCACATGTTAAAAGCCTATGTCCTCAGATGCACTATAAACTGTCTATGATTCGATAACACTCATGTATGTATACACTGTATAATGACTCAAGTATGATTCAAGTTAGTCCCTTGGCATAAAATACCCACATGGTTGTGTTATTTTAAATGCTCGCACAAATAATAGCTGTGTATTTACGCGTATCTTGACACCCACATTAAGTCATCCATCATTGTGATTATCTAGGCAAGTGTCAAGCTCATATTTAATATCGGCATTTTATTTTCACTCGGCACTGAAACAATGTAATGAATGCTGGTTGGGTAAGGCCACAGTGCTCTCAGTTCTACATCCTACTTGTACATGTACTTTATGTAGAAGAGCAACAGAAAGTGTTAGCAGCAAAATACTATGCAGTCATCAGTCATGCACACCAAATGTTCTCTGTGGCATGCATGCTAACAGCTAGCTCACAATGAGCACACTTGTAGCAGGCATCCAGCATTCTGCTACCATCTACTCACTGGTCACACGGTGTAAGACACATTCCTATGTGCACATGTAATACATATACAACGCAAAGATACATGCATGTTGTACCATCTTACTGCAACATTCCTTTAGTATCACATGCACACCAAGTTAATCATGAACTACCAGGAAGCCTGTGAAAAACTTTAAGCCTGTCTGATACTGTGCAAACCTCCTGTGCAAGCACAAAAATAAAAAAAAAAAAACATGACGATATTTTGTATTTTGATTTATATCTCTGATTCTGTCCATACCAGAAGTAAAACTTTCTCAATTTCACTGGATATTTTTTATTAGTGGACTGAAATGTTCCTTAACCTGTTCGGTAGTTCGCTAACAAACATTCCCACACATGCATTAGCATCGGCCAGTTTTGCAGCAGTCTCCAAAAATTTATTGTAAGACTTCCCATCTCTTCTAAATTTTGGGACACCTGGTCTGATCATTTTAGCCAATATATACATGTATGTAATTCTAGCAGGAATACTGACTTTCTTTTTTTCTCACATGATTAGAACAACATACTCATGTCTTTACTTTTACAAAAGGCTTGTAAAGAAATGCAATATTCTATTTTAAACACTACTAATATCTGTACAAAATTTCAGATGAATAAGGGTGCCGTACATAAAAAAGTATTGTTGACTCTTTCTGGAGACCAAGATCAGTAAGAAAAGACCTGTATTTATTCTATGTACATGTATCTGTATGTATATAAAAATTAAATTTTGTTTTCTGGACATGCTAAAACTTTAGTTGGGTTCTTCAAACATTTTCACAGTTCTAGGGGTTTTCTGGAAAGCACTGTATCATTTTACAGCTTAAGACAGCAAAATGTTTTTTAATTTTGACAGCATTCAGGAAGCTTAATAACAGCATGGCTTGGAAACAATTGGTATTAATTTTAAAAAATGGCCTTGACAAAAACTGGTCAAGGCAGATATCTAAATTGATCAGAATCAATATCCCTGATTTTGAATCTACATGACGTCAATTCTATCTTCACACCAAAAACTGTATGTATGTACAGTGCATGTACATCTGTTGCTAAGATGCTCTGATCTCTTCCCGCCTGTCTCAAAATGGCATAGACGAAAGTCAGAAATATTGATCCAGGCAGTGCCTCCAATAAAATCGAAATGGAAGACTAAAGTACAGGCAGTAACAGATGTTTCATTTCGTCTTTTTCTTCTTCTTTTTTTGCCGATCATGTTGCCATGGTTTAATTGGCAGGCTGACTGATGGAGCTCTTAAGCCTAGTCTGAACCACATCTACAAATATACTGTTAGTATATTATTGTAACAGGTACTTATCACATTTCTACTCTCTAATATAAAAAATTCCAGCATTTGTTTTTTTTTTCACTTATGTCCCTATTACAGCAATTACACTGTACAGGCAGAACTGACAACAACTGACTAAAGGTAAATGATATATAACTTCCCCAAAACTGTGTATTTCTAAAGAAAAATAAATGTCAGGAGCTGAAACTTACAGTTTTCAAGTCAGAACATGTTCCCTTCTTTCAAACAATCCCCAAGACACATGTAGCTTTCTAACATCAATAGAACTCTCAGAACCAGGCAAACTTTGCAACTTGAGTGAATGAGTGAAATTTTAGGGTATTTACCATGCTAACAAGAAAGTCTGGATGTGTTCTGACTGACACACTTTTGGTTGTGTTAAGAGACTAGCTTCCTGGTGTACTGCATCTACATAGCCATGAGACAGGAAATTTGGTGCTGAGCCAGAAGGTTAAAGACTTTTATAGATTCAAATCACTGAGCTACTATGAAAACTAACCTGAAAATCGTGACAATTTAGGCTGCGGCGCTGTACTTCCTGACCCCAAAATCAATACAGCTCAGTTCATAAATATGCCAGACTAGTGGTTCATGAAATGTTACACAAACTTACATGAAATATGTGCACATAAAAACTTTAACAAGGAAACAACACACTGTGTAATGACCACATCATACCCATGATCTGTCAATTGATAACACAGGGTTTTTCCATACAGTTCATTCCATGTTATTTCTTGAGAAACCTATTTTATAGGTCTACACAGTACATCTATGAAGTGCCAGAAAACAATGTCAGAAGTTGACATTATGTACATTGTACATCAATACCATTGTTTAGCTCTACCTATAATGCTCCTTAAATGTGGCAACTTCAGAGTTTAAAGATTATAGATATATGTAGCAATGAAACTCTAAATGACTTTTTACAATGAGAAGCTTATATGTGTATCACTAAAGCTGTCTAATACTCTTTTTGAGCAGAAAGGTGCTCTGGAAAACTGGCCAGCTGCACTGTACCTAATAGACTGTACACTGTAATAGAAAATTAAATGAAGTACAACAGGACTGGCCAAAGTAGGCGGCTACCTGCTAAATTTTCTACAGAAGCAGCAGGCAGCAGGTACACATAGCTGGTAACTGACTTCTCATGAACCCACTGACAGTGACATGTAGTTATGTACAGGCAACCTCTACACTTAGACTCACAGGTCACTGCAGTCTGTCCACGACATAATAATAATAATAATAATAACACATATCTATCATAACACGGTAATCTTTCAAAAAGAATGGCAAATGTCAACTTGACCAAAAGACTAACCACAAGGAGCCAGCATGAAGGTTTCAGACATTTTCTGTAATCCTTGAATTCACAAATCCAAACAGTTCTCGCATCACAGGGATCACCTGAGTCAATACTGGATACAGCAAAATCCTCTGGATGTAGGATGTAACTCTTATAACTCAGCCATGTCCATTCACAGGTGGGACTGTTATATTGTCAATTAAGATGTTAACACTACTGCTCTTATTACTACAGTATATCCACAACAGACAGGTAGTAAGGACATCCTGTACCTGTCAAGGTGAGCACTGTCACAAAGCCATATCCAAAGCCATCCATTCTGGTAACAGTATCATGATCAGTGGACTAGCTAAGTGTATACTGTGTGCCTTAACACTGGTTACATTGCTTATGAAGTCAGCTAGCCCCCAGAGCAATAGCTGTACTGACTGATATCCCTGATAACTGGACTGGACACTGAGGCTGGCAGTAGTTGCTTTAAGCTTTGGCAGTCCCAACTGGCCGAGATTGGCCGCATGGATTATCAGGTGTACATACATATACTCTAGATGCTATATACAATTTAGGACATTTGCACATGAACAGTACAAGTCTACACTGAAGGATAGTATGGAATGAGCTTATCAAAGGGCCATACATGTAGTTCTATATATATGAAGGCACTGATGCAAATATTTGTGTAATTGGAGGGGGTGTCAAATACAAATTACTACTGTCTAAAAACATTGGTAATGTGTGAAGCCTTTATTCAACTATCATTCTGCTACAGACAGTAGGTTAATCTACTAATAACGTAAGTAAGTATATATATATATATATATATATATATATATATATATATATGTATGTATGGACCAGTCCTGGGTGCCCAGGAAAGGGACGAGCTTGCGCCCAGGACGAGTCCATACTACATAATATAGTAGGCGCTGGGGACTTACGTGTATAATTATATATATATATATATATATATATATATATATATATATATATATATATATATGCACATATACACACATAAACAAATAAGGAATACAATTAAAACTATTACATGTACATGTATTTTATAGTGTGTTTAAATTTATTTGATTGATGTTTATGGGTTATAATTATGAAACTCAGGGCAGAGGGCTGAGGGAAGAAACTGCATCTCGGGCTGGATTTGAATTTGCAACCGTTCATATAAATAATATATACTACAACTTGTCTATGGCACTGGCAGCCACATCAATGACTGAGTGAATTCTTAAATTCTAAACATTTTGAATTTAGAGGGATCTATAAATGTCAACCCTTCTACACATATGTAAACCAAAAGATCATAAGGTGGTCAGATGGTCTTGTAGGTTACATGGCTGATATTTCGATTCCGTGCCAACAGATGGCTATTCTGAAGTTCCAATATGCCATTAGTGCTAACTGATGGGTGGCTTTGTGTTCATTCCACAGATAGCAAGCTCTTGAGGCTCAGTGTCTCCAGCCACATGCATAGACTGTGCATGCATACATATATGCATACCACACCTGTATAACCAGCTACAGCTCCATGTCTGCAGGCATGTTTAATAAGCTTTGCCCAACTGACCACAAGAGACTGGTCAAGCTTTGTGCAATTGCTACGGGAAATTTACATGTGCTACTGGCAGCTCTCGAGATAACATCTGGTATTCCTTTGTTACAGCATTTGTCAAGCATAGTGCAATTGCACTGGAGAGTTTACATGTGCTACTGACCACTGGAGAGATAATATTTGGTAATACTGTTCTGTTAAGACTAGAGGTGGGGCAGTCGCAGATTAAGATAAGAGTCAACGTAGCTAATAGGTAGGTTAAACATGCACATTTTGAGTGACAGCAAGGCTAAGCAAAAGACAAGCGTGTAGGATAGTCAAATATCTGGCAACAGTAACATCTATTTTATGCTGAGTACTGTAACTCACCTAAACTTTCACCCCAAAAGTCCATTTTTAGCAATTAAATGTCATAAAATATTACTTCTGGAGCTGAATGTCTTAACATATATTTTTGTGTGTTGATTGCCAACAAGCTAAAATAAAGTGATACATGTCCTAGTCTACATGTATAAATTGGAACAATTTCAAAACTGTGTGTTTGTTAGAGGAGGTTGAGGTTGAGGTTGAGGTTGAGGTTGGGGCTCAGGGGAAAGAACGAGAGGTCACCACCAGAAGTAATCTACCTGTACCTGTAAAACAGAACATCTACTTGTTTTTAAAAAATCCATGCAGAACTTGGCTAAGAAAAAGGAATCATGCGCTGACTGGACCTGACCTCATATCCCCGACATTGAGAGGCTCCAGTGGAAGTCTGTACCACTGCCTGCCTACAATTGGCCTGTAACCTGCAAAAGCCAGGAAATCAGCGCGAAAAATACGTCATTGGCACACAATATTCCTTTATGACAGTAAGCGGAGGCTAGTGTCATTAGAAGGACATTTGTGACTGACAGAGCTGAGTCACCCAGTATCATCACCACAACCAAAGACTGTGATCAATGTCGACTTTGTCTTGGTTGCCCTATCATCTCTCTGATAATCTCACATCTCTACAGATTCAATGACATCTGGGCTTCCCAAATATCCACTGTACAGCTGGTACAGTACAGCAATACTGTACACTTCAAACTTAGGCTGCACATGCAAATCTTGCATGTAGAAATGCAATCCCTGCTTATTTCATGCAACCATAATTTGAATTATTTTAATTCCATATGTAGGAGCATGTTTTGATTTTGCACTCTGGCTTGCAATGTTTGTAAATTTATAGTGACATATTCAACCTAAATGTAGTATAATTTAAAAATTAAAAAACTAAACAAATCCAAATTAAAAAGGAGCTGGTGAAGAGCAACCAGATTGGTGAGAGACTTCTGAGTCATTGTGCTGCACTAGCGTGCTAACCACTCAACCATGGGTGGCCCCTTGAAAGGTTTTAAAGTCATCTTGTACGTGTAATTTCAACTTGTAGCTTTATCAAGTGCATCCTCAGTGACCCAGAGGTTTGCAATTTGTACAATTTGTACAATTTGCAGAGGCCTTGACACAGTTTTAAGTATCACGAAACATGTGCAGCAGGCTTGGATGCATAATACATGAGCATGCATCATAACACACACACACACACTGCAGCCGCTACAACCACATTCTTCTGTTACTACGGCCAGCCCAGTTCCTGGCACTCTGTTTGGCTGAAGTGCGTATCCAGTCTGTGAATGCCCAAGGAGATCGCCAATGATTGGTTGCCAGGTAATTTGTGTTTGGCCTTTTCAGGGTGCGAGCACTAAGTGATGACTCACTGATCAGATCGTGACCTAATTATGTCCCCTGATGAACTAAGACGATTGTAACGTGTACTTTTTGCTCTGATCAATCTGTTTGCCAGTGTTCACTGTTAGGCAAATGGTTGCGGATACAGGAAAGACCTTGGGCCAAGTTGCCGTGGCTCTGATTTATGAGTTAGGGATCAACAGATCTGTACAAATCTTCATCATGGAAGAGGCTCACCATACTTCCATTCAAACATCACAGTTACATGTAAATGTACATGTACAAAGAGACATGTAGCCTATTTGGTCAGGATGACGGAACATTATAAAAACATACAACTATTCTTAATCTTCTGATAAGCTGTGGTCTATGATACATACATGTACAATCCAGTTTTACCGACGTATTGAAATTTATTTATCTGATTGATGTTTTACGCCATACACAAGAAACATTATATTAAAAAGAAACAACTGCCTCAGCACTGTGAGGAAATGGTGTACATGCTTGTATATACATGCACATGTAGGTATGTATGTATTCAATAAGCTTTATGCAGTGACTTCTTGAGGCGTCCCTCATATACAATGCTCGTGTGATATATCCGGAAAAATGTACTGTGTATCTGATATAAAATTTCCTGAATGACTAAGTCACTAAATTTTCCCCTGTTGTGAGAGTTCTTAGAAAGATGTTTTGAGGTTTGTGAGAAAGTTAGTTTGACACTGGAAAACTATAAGCGTAATATTTTAATATATTTATTTGCCTATAAAAGTACACTTTCTCGTGTGAATTTTACAATGTTTAAATCTTGCAGGTTACTAGTTTTGTGTACTGGCTGATTAACACAGTTTGGCACATATCTGACACAAATAATGACAATTTTTAGAATATTTAAGCATTCAGGACCCATTTTTACAAAGCGGCTTACAATATTTTGTACGTCATTATTCCTGTACCATTGTCTAATGTGTGCGATTATCGGAAATTATCTCTTGTGAGACTGGGCCCTGGACTATACCACACGTACATGTAGTTTTGTGTTCTGTTCAATTTAGCCTGGCACACATCAGATACAAATGAGGTGATATTTAGACTATTTACTCCTTCCTGATTACCAGCTTTGTGTTCTGCTTGATTAAGCCTGGCAAATCTCACAGGGTTCTTCTGTAATCTAAGACCTGAGTCTCAGTGGGAGCCACTGACGTTAACCTCTGACCTTTCTCATCCCGACCTTTCATGGGCAGCGCTCCAGCTGCTGAGGGTTTGTGCGTGCCGCATGTACAGGTTGCTACACACGTAAGTCAAACGCAGGTATTTCTGGAGCTTTACAGCAGGTGGATTTTCACAGCCACCTTCACCTGTTTTTTTTTTTTTCTCTTTTCTCAGACATTTTCACTAGAACTACAAGCCTACACGTACATACTGTATGTGAAGCCACTGCATTTTTCCATGTGTATATATACAAGCATGTAACATGTCATATTTCCCACAGCAACAACAACAACATCCAATAATCCCCTAATTATGCCCACACAGATATAGGACCAATGTCATCTAAGGAGTAACACATGTGTTCAACTACAGAGCTTAGCTTACTTATTTTTTTGTCAAGGAACCAACTAGTCTCCATAGTAGACATGTGTTGAAGGCTGGAGAGAACCATGTGTCCAAAGACAGAACCTTGAGTCCACAGGCAGATTCTCCTGTGTACAAAGTCTGTCTTTGTACACAAGGGAATCTCTTGTCTTTGTCCAGATAATATACTCCTCGGTAAACGAGGATTCTTCTCATTACTATTAGCCTAATTTTTCAACCTTTTTGAGTACGAAAGAACAAACTTCAGCTCAATTTAAGCATATTTTTAGTTTGATTCAGGACAGGAAACCACATTGTGGATTAGCAAGTTTCTGGGCTTCACCTAAAGTATAAATCAATCAGCGTACACAGAATTATGCCTTCATGCTTGAACTAACACGTACATGTAGCAAAGATGCGAAAAGGTTGAAGAATTACAGTACATGTAACATCACGCATCCTTGTACACCCTTATGCTTAAGTTCTTTTGCTAGTGCATGTTTAAGCTGTTACTTTTTAAGAATTTAAATGAACAGTTAGAATAAAAATTAATTGAGGTAAACTGACCACCACAGACTTTTACTGGCTATGTGTGGCCGTTCGCCGACTGTCACACTGTCATTGCTGCTCTGGTTTTACTCTCTACATGTATGTTGTAGCCGTATTTCACCTGTGCGACCATTTGCCAACTGTCACAATGTTGTTGCTGGTCTGGTTTTGCCCTTCATGCTGTAGTCTTTCATATTATGAACATGTAACTTACCTCTGCTTAGATCACCTGGTCTGAGGGTAAAGAACCGATGCCGAGGGGTAGGAGGTCGGCTTGTTACAGGTGAGCTCCAGCGGTTTGTATCCATTGTAAATACCAGATGAGCTTATACACAGGTACTATTTTCACCACGGCCACATAATGAAAGCGTGCATGTAGAAATCCATCCAGTTGGCGCTTCAAAAGCACATGTACAGGGTCAAAACAATTATTTCATAATAGTGGCAATTAAACAGAGTTGTCGACTGAAACTAAAATGAATGTATTTGATTTTGGTCGACATCAAAAGTTTACCAGGAAGAAATGTGTACGTCAAATAACCTTAATTACGGCCAACTCCTGTTCCTGTGTACATGTGCAGGTAATAAAGGTGCAAAGATAGGTTTCAGTACGTCAATGCATACATATGCACATGGATTTACCCGCCAATGTACCATAATTGCAAGAAATCTCCATCACACATATATATGTCCTGTTAATAGTCCAACAATACATGTACATACAGCTCAGGTAAAGACACCCAGTACCCTGTGAAAGTACTTGACATATATCAGGTAATCCCAGCTAAATGAACGTATTCAATTAGTACTTGTCACAGTGAACAGCCACACAATTCATCCATAATCCTTTTAGAAAGTTTAATAGCGAGCTGTCAACTGAATCCTCCCACAAAACAAAGCTTGCTAATTGACTTCAATAAACTGGGATAGACAGGTAACGACCATCCTGAAAGCCTCCAGGTGTAATGATCAAATATAACGTTGCCTCGTCTCACTTCACAATCAGACTACAGGTCGCTGGAAGGATAGCACAAGGAGTTCCTCCAGATGTAATCCGAAGAAGAGGTATAACCCAGTTTTTCTGGCAGACGCGTAAACATGTCAGCTATTGTAAACTAACGATCACTGTTCACCTGAATAGAAACTCAGGCAATGAAGCAGGGTCTTGTGTCTTGCTAAAGACTAATAAAGTTAACCCCAAGACTCCTTAAGTCTGACAGTTGGTGCCCAGATCAGGAGTTAGGAATGGCCACTTCACAGGTAAACACTCACCTGTAATCAAGCTACTTCACACCTGAGTTAAGCTTACTTAACTCCTGCTGTCACACACAAAGGGCTTGCACACCTGATGCCTGTGATAATACATGTGCCCACAGTATAGCTACCTGTATCTATACATGTAGAGTGCTTTCCTATCACCTTGAAGAAGGTGAAGATAGTGGAGAGTATAGGCAGAGGTACATGTACAACAAAGCCAGCTAAGCTTGATCTTTTCTTTGCCCTCTGTAACAGATGCACCTTGTAACGGCCCAAGCTAAGAGTTCCTGCAGTAGGGTGGTCCACTGCTGCGGCTAGGTGGATGTTAAGACCTGTTGTAGCTTGTTTTTACAGGAAGACTAGTCCAGTGGGTATGGTATACACATCATTGTCAAACTAATGCATTACACCATCAGTCAACTTTAGAGCTCTTCTAACAATAAATTTCCCAGCTATATCTCTGTTTGGAGATGATAACGAATCTCGCAAAGTCATGTACACAACATGTGCATACCATCTATCATAATTCATAAAAGCTTTTTTTTTTTTTTGGTCTGGAAGAAACTAACTTAGAGAAATAGGGATCTTTTTGTACGAAACATAATTTTACCTTGGCACTTTCAGGTTTGCTATATCCTTAACGAGCAATCTGACACCTGGGAACATACCTGTGCCATGTTATAATGAATTATGCCAGGTTATATACATGAGCAACAATGACAAGTATGACAAGTGGGGCTAAGGCATTACACCTGTGTGCAGACCGTATAAATACTGTAAGTACCCTGTCTGTCACTCAGTCAGCGTGACATGAAGGTATCAAAGTAGCTATACCTGTTTGTAGCGACTTCACAAAAGCCACAGGTATTCCCAGCTGTGAACACGTGAAGAAAAGTGTCCATTCAGCAGGTTCGTCATCGCTGTGGTAAGAGCAGAATCCATTCACCAATCACAAACACCTGCGGCCATGGTAACTGTGTATTTAAATTTCTCTGTCATCTTGCTATTAAAACGTCAAAAGAATTTTCTCAACTTTCTGGTTTTTTTGTATACCTGGATCCTTCACTAGAACAGGTACATTGTATAAATGTTACATGTAAGTCATCTAGGACATGTTTCTGACATGGATTTATAAGATATTGTGGAAATGAAGGTCATCTGCGCAAGTTGTTCAGGCTTTCCACAAACGTAAAACTTTTTCTTTTTTTTTTTAACAATGGGCTCACAAAGTACACGTGTACATGTACAATATGTTCGTCTATGTATAGAAGTCATCAGTACTTTTGTACAGGCAATTCTGCTGATCAATGATTCAATGTGTCTCAAGGTACAATAAATACACATTTGTATGCTTTATTCACAATTTCACCATTAGACTTTTTCTAACATACATGTAGATGTACACAGATACGTATAGATGTATATGATGGGCAAGCTGCTCAAAGACAACTTTCAAGCTTTCCATATTGTATATCCATCCTCATTACGCCTAAATGAACTATTCAGCTTGAACTGAAATTTGCCACTAAGGCACAAAAACAAAAACATGTAGCTTATGTCATCTAGATGGCTTCTACAGAGTGATGTGAACAGGTTGGTAAACAGCAATTCAACACACTGGAGAATTTCGGAACATACACTCCGGCAGCAGCAACAACAACAACAAACTGTTTGACATGACTGTTAACACCCACTTTGCGTGCTGAGGTTTGAGTTTCCTCATTTTTCTATCAGAGACCACTGCTGCTGCCACACCATGGAGGCTGCTACTGCAGCCATCAGGGATGGGGTTAAGAGCGGACAGAGGTTGTTACTGACACGCTGGGTAAATACCACAGTTAATGGTCTCTAGGAGAGACTTCTGGATATACATGTGATGATTCTGCAGCAGGTTTACTTCCTTTTTCTACCTGAAGACAACAACAAACTCATTATATAATCAGGCCACATGAATGCGATGTGTGGTACCAGAAGCTATGGCATGTACATGTACTGTTAAGTGAGTGAAACATGAAGCCACTCTGTGCGCATCCAGTGCATCCTCTCACCACTTTAATCTTGAATTCTATTCCAATTCATGTACATGTACTTTGTTTTAAAGCAGGTCAATATTCTTCATCTGCATGTACCAGTAAATGATTCTTTACCCACATGAATCCCATCATACACGCACGCATGAGATTAAATAGAGTAACTGAACCAAAAATTGAGTACAAATTCTTATTTCAATTCTCTATTCTATTTTGATTCATACAAATGGCATTTTGTTTCATAGCAGGTCTACATATGTTCTCTACACCCTAAACCTTTACAAAACTGGTACTGAAAACACAACTCGGACCAAATGTATCCTTCAAAATGACACTACTTGAAGTTAATTATCATGAGTGAATGAAGGTGTACCACGACATGAGTGTGTTCCACATACTCTCGCCAACACGGGTTCTATTCCCATGTATGTCAATTCGTTTCAGAGCACATCTAAATCCTTCCATCTACCTGCAGACCATTGTTGATCATACACATTATTAAACTGAAATGATTTCCTCACACATGTACTGCATAAATTTGCCAAAGTGATGGAACGAAACATTGTGCTCATCATGTGAAAGTCGCTAATTTGGATCTGACTTTTGTTCCAACTTACACATACAGTGTACATGCTTATAAATTTGCCCTTTATGGATACCAGATCAGTATCCTGTCATATCTATCACGAAGAGCTTAGTGACTTACCAGATCAGTATCCTGTCATATCTATCACGAAGAGCTTAGTGACTTACCAGATCAGTATCCTGTCATATCTATCACGAAGAGCTTAGTGACTTACCAGATCAGTATCCTGTCATATCTATCACGAAGAGCTTAGTGACTTACCAGATCAGTATCCTGTCATATCTATCACGAAGAGCTTAGTGACTTACCAGATCAGTATCCTGTCATATCTATCACGAAGAGCTTAGTGACTTACCAGATCAGTATCCTGTCATATCTATCACAAAGAGCTTAGTGACTTACCAGATCAGTATCCTGTCATATCTATCACAAAGAGCTTAGTGACTTACCAGATCAGTATCCTGTCATATCTATCACAAAGAGCTTAGTGACTTACCAGATCAGTATCCTGTCATATCTATCACAAAGAGCTTAGTGACTTACCAGATCAGTATCCTGTCAAATCTATCACGAAGAGCTTAGTGACTTATCAGAAATCTGAAAAGTGTGTTCATGAATCTATATTTTGTCTTTTGCTCTGGATGTAACCACACAGAATAATACCATCTGTATTCCTATACATGTCCACAGGATGTTGGGTGACATGTTCTGCAAAAGGGTCTGGAGTCAACGGTTAAAGCCTCTTGATTCTAATCTGAACGACAAACTGCACGCCATCGGCACAGTTACATCATCTGTGATCTTATTATCAATGCGCAAGAGGTACAGCATTTACAAAGGAAGGACCTATACAAGTGTGTGAGAAGAAAACATGTATAATATATGGAATATATGCACAGTATCATCTGGATATAAATCTGACATGGATAAGCAGTAAGCTTTATATTAAAGCGCTTTTCTGCATTTGCAACTTGGTATGGCATTTACATGTAACTAAGCCCACTTGTGTATTTGACATGAACATGTACATGTATGCCTATCTAATCAAAAAGAAAATAATTTCACTGGACTAGCATTAAAAAAAGTTTGTTGGGCCCATTTAGAATGACCTTCCAAAAGGGCCCTATACTTTAATTTTTTTGGATTGCAGTTTTAACAGAAGTTTCATTTTTTTTTTTTTAAGTTTTATACTTAATTTCTTTAAACTCCCAATCTTCCCCCCTCCCTCCATACCAGCCTGAATTACTTTTTTGTGATATGGTTTTCTCGTGTTCAATAAAAACCAGCCTTTGTCATTCAACAATGGAAATATGAATGCACAGTTGTATTTCTGTGTAACAGTTGAAGTTTTCTAAGAACTGACTGAATGTATAAGTGTACATATAAAATGCAGGAGTTGCTAAATTTACTTCTAAGAACTGACTGAATGTATAAGTGTACATATAAAATGCAGGAGTTGCTAAATTTGGGCTGTATAAATCTACCCACATACATGTACATGTGTACACATTCTACAGTGCAATCAATTATATAAGTACAGGGCCTTGTAGGTAATGTAGGTGTATATATTCTCTGACAAATGTTCATCCCACACACCTATGTAGAAGGTAGTGAGCCTTGTACTCTGTGTGTACAATAATGCAATGTTAGCTCGCTTACAGTTTCATTGGGCTTTGACTTCATCCACACACTGTACAATCACACAGGCTGTTATAAATAAGGCGTAATTATCAACACTGTGTTATGCACATTTGCCGTCATTGCCATCAATTAAAGTCGCATATATTTGAGGGGTGTGACTGAAGGCTAATAGTAAATCAAGACCGGTATTCCATGAACTGAATGTTTGTCAGGTTTGCTGTGTCCATGAACTGCCCTATTTCACCCGAAATTTGGTACATAAAAATGCACTTTCAGAAGTACATAATGACCTTAAAAAGATACCTTTCATGTCAACATTTAAGTTTTTCCGATAAGAAATAAATCTAAGTGACAAAATAAAAAAGTGACACCATTAAAGTGGATGAAATCAATCAGAGGCAAGGAAAATGTGTCCCAAGAAGAACGCTGAACTTCATGTGAAATCTTTATTTATTTGATTGGTGTTTTATGTCGTATTCAAGAATATTTGACCTTTACGACGCCGGCCAGCATTATGGTGGGAGAAAACCTGGTCAGAGCCCCAGGGGAAGCCCAGATTGTTTGCAGGTTGCTGCCAGGCCTTCCCACGTATGGCCGCAGAGGAATTAAGCATGCATGAGCTGGGCTTGAACTCACAGCCACTGCATTAGTAAGCCCTCTCCCACCCACCCATGTGAAATACTGTATACCTGTATTTATGTACATTTGCATATATGCCGAAGGTTATATATTTCATAACTACTCCAGTAATTAATACATACATACATGCAAATAATATTTATAGAATAATTAAAGTCTGTCTGAAAAAAAAAAGCTAATGAGCTTATCTAATGATGAGTATCATTATGTGGCTGATTAGAATAATTTATAACTTGTTATCTGAGGATTGGAATTGTGTGTTCTGTACGAAATTCTCTTTGTTTCTATCTTAGTTTGCAAGCCTGTGAAACTTTTGTCAAAAGAAATCTACATATGACCGAGACAAACTTTCTTACATCATACATATAAATGCAGGTAAAACATGACTTAGTGGTTCCTTCAGGCCTTAATATAATAAACAAATACATATAAATTAATAATATTAAATATAATAAACATTATTACGTGTCTACATGAATCCTGATAGCCCGCTTTGTCTACATGGTCTGCATACCACTGTATATATCTACATGTACAAGTATGTGTGTCTTTGTATTGTCTTGTATCACCTTGAAATAATATAATCAACCTCAGCAGACAATCTAGTCATACACTGTACATGTATATCCCTGGAAGGTCTTCATATAACTAATACATGTAGAGTACAGGTCGATCATCATGCTGTCTACAACTGCATTCACTGTGAATGTACACGTATATGCCCATCATATCAGTAATCTAGTCATTATCTATTAACACTGCCCTTAAGCTGGATACCTGGCCAGGTGATTATCATTCATGTGACACCAGGTAAGGAGGTAAATAGGTATGAATGTCGAGGCCAGTTGTCATGTCCAGCCTAGGGTCCAGATGACCACAGCTGATAACTCTGCTGACCACTGGCTAAATTATCTCAGCGGTCAGACCACAAAGTCCATGTAGCATGTACATGTACCCCTTGCATGTACCATGTACATGTACATATCATTGTGTCTGGATGGGATCCTAATTAATCGTAAATACCACAATTTTACAACTAGCCGGCATGCATTCATCCACTTGTAGTCATACTATGTTTAATATTTATTTATTTCTCTGACTGGTGTTTCAAACCAAACTGAACAATACTTCACTCATACCGTGGTGACCAGCATTATGGTGCCCTTTGACATGTGAAAAGTTGGTGGACCACTGACACATGTACCTACTAGTTTACAAGTGACCCTGTTTGCGGTCAGCCAGCCACACTTGTGGTGGTCATCTGCACCTAGTGACCCCTTCTGATCAGCTGACTGGACAGCCCATGTCCTTGAGTGACCAGGTCACCAATAACTCAGACTGCTGACCAATAAGGACTGAGGTCAGTGGCCACAGTCATACATGTACATGTACACTGCACCTCTTTTCCACAAACACCACAGGAGCATCATTAAAAAAATGTTCGTTTTAATAGAGTAACACAACCTATCCTCCAAGAAAGTTTTTATTAGGGTATTGATTAAACTCCCCCACCCCTCACAATGTTGACTTCTTTAAAATCCTTACGTTTTCCATTTGCTACCAAACTGATCATCCTTTTTCTAATGGGGTAACGACCCAAAAAGTATTTTGAAAGGGCAGTTTATAATCCTCAGAAAATAAAATCACCATTGTTGAACCATCCATTTGTTAAAGAGATGTATATATCATACATACACATGGCTGTTTAAAGAAAGTGTCAACAATAACATATCAACTCACCTGTGTTAATGATACAGGTACAAGCAAATGTGGATTTGTTTTTCCACAGTACTCTTACATATTAATATCTATAATGGGACTACAATTAAAAGTGAACAATGTGTTAATATAGTGTTTTTTACCTACACGTACAAAAGTTTGGTATTATTTTTAGGGACACAGTTTGCTTGATTCTGATTGATTCATCCTTTCTATAGGGCCACTTAGGAGACACATTTAATTTTTTATCTGACCAATTTAAGTTATTGCTATCAAAATGAATACGTCATTTTAAGGTTTATATGTGTTAGTGAACGTTTATATTTCCATGCCAATCTTCAGGTGAAATACAGCAGACTGTATTACATGATAATATAGCGGATCAATAGCTTCTGATGAAATGATCTTTTGATACGAGTCCTACATGTAGGTGTATTCAATTACCTGTCATACATGCAGGTAAATACAGTGTAGCTTGATCATCACTGTACACTAATTAGCTCACCTTGTACTCAGCTCCACACAGAGAAATGTGTTTGGACATTACACATGTAAACATGTTAAAGTTCACACAATCACGCTTGGTATACAATATTCACAATACACATTAACACCTTCCCAGTGGGACTGATACCAGCAGACCTAATGAGATGACACACCTTAATTAGTCTGATTGATCTTATAAGCTCCCTCGTTAACGATCAGGTGTTAAGTGCTTATGTACATTTCAGCCACGTAAAGACTGCTACAGCTGTAAAACGGACAAAGAAAAACTTCATACCAGAGGCAATATTACTAATTAACTAATTACTTTTACCATAATATTTACTTCATTTTCCCCACAATTACTCTCCTGGGCCCGGGATCATGAAACGATCTTAGATTTATGCCATAATTTCAAATCACTTTAAAACTGTAATTCTTTCGGTAACAAGGTCAAAATATTGCTTAACAATGTAAATTCTGGGTAAGTTATTGTAAAATGAATTTCAACTAAAATAATGAAAAGGAACACACCAAGTTAAATGAATGAAATTTTGACTTAAGCCTAAGATCAATTCGTCTTAGATCTCAGGGCCAGAACTCATTCTGAGCTAATAAAAGTTTATTTAGCCCTAATTAAGACAGTATAGATAAGTATATGATATGGAATGACCCAGAGAGGATAATTATTAACCACTGCACAATGTCAATCTGTTTATAATCTAACAGCAAATTACAGTCATGGTATGCCATGCAAGAAATAAATGACCTCAAAACGTCACATTCTTCTAATTTTGAACCCACATTTTCTGGTTTCAACAACACAAATGTTTGACAAAAATTTTCAATCTACATTTTCTGACTTAAGCTATATTTATTTTTCACAAAAATGCCAAACAATGTTAAAATAAGTAAATATACAACTATTTACATGTATCTCACTGGTGTTTTACACTGTACTCAAGGACATTTCACTTATAGGTCTGCAAATTCCATGGGGAAACACACAACCATCTGCAGGATGCTAGCACCTAACACAACAAGTATATGGAGTATGACCATGCCAATGAGGGAAATTTTCTTAACTAAAGCATAACCAGGAGGAAAATATTACCTGACTCACCAGGGTGTCTTCTGACCATGGTATCAAGGAGTGGCTGGTATTCAAGTGAAACACCAACAGATTAATTGGTTACATCAGAAAAACAAAACGACAGTGGTGTAAGCCCCTTGTCTGCTTTTATCCGTGCAGATCTCCCGATGTGCCTACTGTACGTACACAAGTACAATAAGCCTTTGTGCGCACATGTAAGTATTCTTGGCTGTCAGATGTACATGTACTATGACATAAAGTCACATTTGACATGTACATCTTAGTACAGTACAAATGATGACACAACACTAACACATAGACATGGGGCATTTGATTGGTCAATCACCCATAAAATCTAGGTTAGTGTATGAGTTAAATCCGGAAAAGACTAATTTTAGAAAAAAGAGGAAAGTGGAGCACTTAACAGATGGCAAGTGAATTTATAAAAATCTTTCATAAAAAAACCCTGAAGAATTGTAATTTGTTACACGAAACTTGTGATAACGATTTAGATTATATTTCAACTGCTTTTTTTTAAAAGTGAACATCAAACAAGGACATTATTACATATATGTCAGATGGTAATTTATAATAACAAAGCATTTACCATAACAACATTAAAAGAATGACTGAACAAAGTCAAACTACATAAAATGAATCAAGGAACAAAGGATCTTTTCATGTACTATTGAATCACAAATCCTTGTACACTCAAGGCCTCACTAATCAGTCAGAGCTCTGAAGTACCATAACACTGTGAATATTTTTTTGTGTGCACAGCCAAGCACTACAGGATCAAAGCATTTACTCAACGGGAAGTGTGTCATACTTAAGTAGGTCTACCACTACTCAGTTCCTCTTCATCGAGTCGGCAGGGCGCATCTTGATTTACAACCACTTCATGTACCATAATGCACAATACATCACATCTAGTAAACACAAGTAAAACCACAAAAATGGGTTTTAATTTCATTAAATACTACATGTGAAGAAAATCAGTTTTATTTTCTGGCTAACACTAGTTATCAGTAAACATATATATTGATATACAATTCTTGAAAATAAATTCAAGATCTTCAGAATTCAGAATAAATAAAATCTTCTTCACAAATTATTGATACAAAGTATTCCAACCATCCAAGAATGGTTCAATGATCTTCTAAGGATTCATATACACGACCATAAGCTGTTTATTTGTCAAAACTTCTTTGTTTTTTCTGGCAGAATTGACAATATAATGCATTACAATGCCATCTGGTACATGCAGATGTACAAGATCATCCTCTACAAAGAGTGACAAGATGCTATAAAGAGTGGCAAGATGGTATGAAGAATGACAGGATGGTACAAAGAGTGACAAGCTGCTACACAGTGACAGGATGGTACAAAGAGTTAAAAGATGCTACAAAGAGTGGCAAGGTGCTACACAGTGACAAGATGTTAAAAAGAGTTAAAAGATGCTACAAAGAGTAGCAAGATGATATAGATAGGGGCAAGATGCTACAAAGAGTGGCAAGATGCTACAAAGAGTGTCAAATATGCTACAAAGAGTGGCAAAGATGATATAAAGAGTGGCAAGATGGTACATAGAGTGACAAGATGTGACAAAGAGTGGCAAGATGGTATAAGGAGTGACAAGAGTTACAAAGAGTGGCAAGATGGTATAAGGAGTGACAAGAGTTACAAAGAAAGGCAAGATGGTATAAAGAGTGACAAAATGCTACAAATGGTGACAAAATGTTACAAAGGGTGACATGTCAAAATAAAACAAAACAAAAAAACAAAGGCTCAGCTTCAAAAGAATTGACATTTTACACTGAGGCTGAAAGGTCCACAGTTAAAGGAGAAGAAAATTTAAATATCAATCAAATAACATTGAAAAAAGTATGCATTTCCTCGCAGGTGCATGCCATAAAAAACATTCTAATATGTACCTCAAGTTGATAAATTACAAATAAAGTCAGCGCCAACATCTGCTGTGGGCGACTCATTTTGCCTAAGAACTAGTCCTGAAGTCTTCTGTGTTAGGAGGAGAATTGCCGTTGGAAACCGTCGAAGTGCGGTAGAACTCTTCTTCCCAGAAGGTAGTGAACACTACAGTTCGTTTTCCACTTGACGAACGGGAAACCTGAATATTGGACGTAAGTTCCGAGTTTACACGAACATGCCGGCAGTTTTAACGACTTGCATTGGCTCAGAGGCAACACACCCCCAGCATAAATTACAGGGTGTTAAAGATGGAGGATGTGATGGACAGCGATTTATGCCAGCTTTGCTGTATTCAGGCTTTATGTGTATGGCGAGGAGAAAATCGCAAAATTATGCAGCACCAGCAGATAGAAAAAAATGTGCTCTTTTCAGCCTATAGTGTCATACTTTTAAGTTTTCTTCTCCACTAAGACTTAAGACTGCCTCCCCTCTCCTACCAAATCTACATGATAAATACATGCTAGTATATAATTCCTTTTTTCCCCGGTCTCGCTAAAGAAAAAAAACAGTCCCTTTCAAAGAGCTCAGTAAATGTGTGAAACAGAACTGTCCAAATAGAATTCCAGGGAGTAAAATGTCAATGATGTCAACAGACAGCTGCTTGTGTTATCCTCTTGACCACCAGATGGCGCCACTTGAGGGCATGCTTGGAGAAAACACAATGGCATCTGGAGATGATGAGTCCAGAAGCACATCAACACTACTCCATCCCAGGTGACATTTAGCTTGACCTTTAACCCTCAATCGCAAGGGGTCTGCCTTCACATGTATGACCCCGGGGAAGAAATTCCCTCATATTAGCCGAAGAGTGACCATCCACAACATCCCGAGGAGCCAGCAAGACTGACCAATCATTTCCCTCAAAACTGTGGCTGAGCAAAAATC